>NW_007257586.1:185611-204702 GCF_000164805.1 Carlito syrichta
AAAGCTTTCCCTTAGCTAACATTAAATTGTCATCTGTTCAGGAAGCAGGTGTCTGGGTATTATAATTTCATCCTTCACCTATCCGTCTCTCCTTCAGGAAATCTCACGACCCGGCAAGGGGCTGGTCCCCTTCAAACATAAAAGCCTAAGATGAGAAAACTCCTGACACATGAAGAAATGAACACTTAGAAACTTTCTTGAGACATTTCAAGGACTGTAATTCAGAACATTGAACTGAAAGTATTATTGGCTTTATGAATAAGACTTGTTTGAATGTTTATGGGAATCTTGGTTTGTTTATTGCTAAAACCACTAGATGGTAACTTTTAGAAGATATGTACATGAAGGAATTTTCTCTGTCTTGTCCCTTCATGAATGGTATAAAAGCTCTGTGTTAACTAACATTAAATTGTCATCTGTTCAGGAAGCAGGTGTCCGAGTATAATGTTTTCATCTTTCGCCTATCCGTTTCTCCTTCAGGAAATCTCATGACTCTTGCGGGGTGGGACCCCCGAAAGGGGGATTGAGTAGAAGAGTTCCTTGGGGTCCACTATAAGCATAAACCTGAGGTAACACATAAATAGTAATAAAGTAAACTGATTAATTAACCGTTTGGTAGCTAGCACAGTTTGTAAGGCCTGTAGAACTAGCTAACCAGGTGTGTCAGGGGACACATAGGCCATGGATTCAGCCATGGTTAGGGTGAGGGATAAGTTACAAACAAAGAATGGAGAAGTTGTTAGATTAAAACCTGGAGTTAAAAGGCAGGAGGCTTTACCAGTTCCATCACCTAGAGTAATGTGAACCATTTCCAGAAACCATTTACTTTTGTCTGCATTGCTGATAATAGGAGTTTAAACTTCTAGGCCCACATAATATGGGAGTTTTGGTTTTAAGCAGAGCCAGCAATCTGAGGCCAAATTGGGCATGAGGCATTAAGCAGATGGTGCATATTAATTAACATTGGAAAAAGATTAGGGGGTTGGTGGGCCAGTTTTGGAAGTGGTCAAGATGAACTCAGGAGCTGTTGAGGTGAACCTGGGGTAGTGGCTTGGTTGGCAAGTGGCAAAAACTGAAGCAGAGGCTGGTGGTAATCGAACAGGGGATCCTTCAGCTTTGCCAATGGCCCTATTGGTTTGGCCGTGGTTTTATAGGTGATTGTTTGCTACCAGATGGTGAATAAGCCACCATGATTATACTTATTTATATAGAGTTTATACCTCAGGTATTTCCTGTACTCCAGGAATAATGGAGAAGACTAGTAACCTTTATGAATATAGGTTGTCCCAGACCAGTACCCGGCCAAAGGGTGATTTTAGATGTGTCATTAGGCTCCCCACGATAAGTTGCAATGGTGACGCATTTCCAGTCTGGATAAAAGAAGTTTTTTGATAATTACTGGGGCAGAGATAAAAGTTTACATCCTTTACATAATTGGGGACTGCCCACTGTTTGCATGATTTACTGTAGTAATGATTTGATATACCATATCTACCATACAGGCTTCAACATATACATTTCTTTTTTATTTGTGCTAGGTTAGGAAGGTTTACTTTAAATTGGACCAGATATGAACTGTGTGTCCAGTTTTGGATTGCTAGGACCTTTTCTGATGTGAAAGATGTTAAAGAAAAGGTATAGCAGTACAGTAAGTTATTCCAAGAGGGGGAAAACAAATTAAGAAGCAACACCATAACATACTAGGGCGATAACACATTCTACACATAGGAGATAGGATAGCAGTAACAGAGACTTTTTGCCACATTTCCAATTTGCAGGAGCTATAGTAAACAATCCTATGCCAAAACCCAAAACAACTGGGATTACAAAAACAAGAGGTAAAGGCTGAGTACAGTACATGTAAAGAAATTAGCAACAAGTCTGTTTGATTTTCACAGTTTAGATATATGTTGAGAGGTTACATTGAGAGGGTTCTTAGAGTCCTTTGTTGCAGTCCAGATGGCTGAATGATGACTGTTCTCCCTTGTTGAATGAAGGAGTGGATATTTGGGGTCTCTTGTCAACACAGCACAGTTTATGACACAAACTGGTGAAGCTAGGTCAGTTTCCTTGGCCCTTTTGACTCAGGTATGGTGAATCCAGGCAGGTAACCCAATTACCCTGATTGCTGTTGAAGTGGTGAGGATGATAAGAAATGGCCCCTTCCAGGCAGGGGCTAGTCCTTCTTTCTGGAACTTTTTGATGAAAACCAGGTCATTGGGCTGGAATGGGTGACAAGGCACAGAGGACAGAATGGGCAAGACAGCATGAATACCAGAGTGTACAGTTGCCTGGACCTGTTGTAGAGATTGGAGATAATTTTTAAAAGATTGCTAATTTTTTAGGAAGGGGTACATTGGAATGGGTTAATATGTGTTATACATGAGAAGTCTGGGTTTCTAAAAAGACAAAGTAGGCACAGTTATTTTTTTACCTAGGCAATGTATTTTTTTTTAGGACACAGCCTCCATTTTTATTATTGTGGTAAGGTTTAGGGGCAAAATAAAAATGGATTCTCAATTTTGGTCTGTCCTTTTATTTCCCATTTCTGCTCTTGGAAATATTTTTATGATTTCGAGAGCTGGGGTGAAGATCAATTTTATGTAACTTCTTCCTGCTGAGGTGGGCTGTAGAGATTTTCCCTACCTATTTATTTCCATGATTACATATAGAAAACAGTGAGATTTTAACTGAATATTATTTGGATTTATTAAAATACCAAGCAAGAGCACAGACAAAAATTATTAGGCAATGATAAACAAAGGCTATTGTTTCAGAAAAAAATGCTGGAAAAGTGGAAGTAATTCTGTCTGAAGCCTTTGATTTATTAATGTAAGTTGAAATATTTTTTGTAAATTATCTATAGCAGTACTTTAATAAGGAAATACAGTCCCTTCATTTTTTGTAAAATACCCATTTATTTTATTATAGAACAAAAATATACAAGTAATTTTCTTGGTTTATAGGTTAGCATGGCAGTAGCTGCTAGGGTCCAAAGGCAAGATGGCCACCTTTTTGTTGTACTGTCCAATTGTTTAGATGAGTATGTTACTGCCTTTATATCTGGATCATACTTTAGTCCTTGGGTTGGACCATACTTTAATCCTTGGACTGGACCGTACTTTTGTCCTAGCAATCCCAAGGCTATTTCTTTCCCTTCTGATATGTAGAGGGTAAAATTCTTTTGGATAAAGCTATATGATTTTGACATTAGGTGGTCAAGACTAAAAGGCTGGCTCCTGTGTTAAATTAAAAATTAATCTGGGTTCCAGCACTCTGGTCTACCTGGGGAGTTGTTGGGGTGATGGTGAACCAGTGCCAGGCAGTTTAGTACGTTTACAGGCCTCCATAGGTGGTCATTATTTGTATGCCAAGTGTTCTCTCCTCTTTTCAGAAGAGATTATTGGCCTGTACAGTAGACAAAGTCCAGGAGATTAGGCCTTCTTGGGGCAACTATGTTTCCAGTGTCCCCTTTGTTGTACCCATGAGCAAAGGACACCATCCCCCAGCATGTTTGTTTTTACTTGGTTTTTGATGGACACTCAGAGTTTTGGTTGCTAATTGCAACTGCCAATTGGGGTGCCTCTCTGTCCCTGTGCAACTGCTGCCCTCCATGTTTGCACTGCTTAGTTTTGGCTAAAAAAACACTTAAAAGTTCATTTTTTAATAGGTAATACGTATGGAATTTTAAAACCATTTCTCTGTTTGTGACAGTCTGATGCAAAGCCCTTTACAGTGAAGGGGTCATATGGATGTGTAGTGACCTGTCCCTACCTATTTATAATTAATGGATGGGCAAAGTTGTTAAGAACCTTTAAAAATTACTAAATTGCAGTTTCAGTTGCAAGGCACAAATTGTTCACACCTTACAATTAGAACTGCAATGCATCAACTAGGGTAAGAGTGATCAGTTCTCATTTTTACTGTGCTCACATAAAGTACCCATCTATCTGTCAGACGTACTAGTTGTAGACCAGTTTTTTAAACCTTATCATGTTATGGAAGGTGTTCAGCATTTAAAGCTTTACCTGTTTTATAAGAGGGTGCTAATTAGGCACAATAGGTAATTCTTTTGTTTATAAAATGCAACTTTATGGGAGGCTGATGAGAGAGGATAGCCTGAGCCTATGGGTTCAAGACCAGCCTGGGCAACTTAGTGAGACCTCACCTCTACAATAAATCAAAACATTAGCTGGGTATGGTGGTGCATGCCTGTAGTTCCAGCTACTTGGAAGGCTGAGTTTGAAGGATCACCTGAGCCCAGCAGGTTGAGGCTGCAGTGGTCAGGAGCATGCCACTGCCCTCCAGCCTACATGACAGTGTGAGACTCCAACTCAAAAAAAAAATACAACTTTTGCAAGCCTGATATAACAAATAGTGGTGTTATTTAACATTAATGTGTTAACTTATGGTAAAGTTGGAAATAAAATTTATTAGAGCACTTGCAAATGTGGGTGGAAAAACAAATTAAAATTGCAATTAACTGTTAGCAATGACAAATGGCTGTTAACAAATTTGCACTATCTTTTAAATCATAGCAGCAGTTAGAACAGGGGAAAAAATTATAACTGACTTGATTATATACCAAGATTATTTTCTTCATAAATTTCCCTTTGTGATACTTATCTTGATTTTTACATACCATTGATGATGACATCCTTGGACTCTGTTTTCCCTGTATTTTTTTTTTTTTTTGTATTGTAGTTTCTTTTTTTAACTGAATGTAACTCAGACATTTAATGGACCTTTGAAATAATTTTGAGATTTAAAAAATTAGATAAAAAGTTTACCCGTAAGCATTGTTTTATGTATATATATTTTATTTATAGCAACTTGCTTAATTACGTATGAAAACTATTTTCTGACCAATCAGTTTTTTGCATTTTACTGATAATTCAGAAGGTTTAGTGGTTTGGAACCAACAATTTTAAGTTAATCATACTTATAGCAATAGCATTTATATAAATAGATATTATCCTGGCCCTGGCTAGATGTAATTTTATAAAGTGTGATGAAATGTATATTGACAATTTTAAAGATATATTTTTTATATTATTATTAATTATTAAAGTTGCCTTTTATGAGTACTCATTTACTTGAAAGCCAAGTTGGTAGCATGCTGGAGAAAACATAAGACAGATATACATGGAAACATAATTAAACAAATCTAGATTTAATAACCCTTTTTTAAATTTTAGCCATGAAACAGTAACAAGTTTATTATTATTTTTAAGATAATCAAATTTAAATCATATTTCTGACAAAATTGGATTCAACTCACATGGCTAAACTTTGCCTTAATAGGCAGTTCAAAAAAAGCTGTGCAAGTTTAAATGATGTTTATATTTTTAGTTAGAACTGGTTGTGTATAAGCAATACCAATGGAAAAGGAAGAAAGAAAAACAGAACAAATAACAAATTCAACCCAAGTAACATGAACAGCCAGAAACCCTGTAGAGGGCCATCCAACATTACCAATTGATTTCATAGAGGGTCTGGAGCTTGCTCTTTGAAAAACATACTCTGTTATTCTCTGTGAACCTGACAGAGAAGTTCCTCAACATACAATCCAGGGGATTTGTACGCTTGGAGGACTTACAACCCACATTGTTAAAAACCAGTAAATCACGGAAGAAACCTGATGAAAAGCAGCCCTCCAATTACAAAGAGATAAGCAAAGGCTAGTAAAAGTTTATAGCCTAAATGTCAACCTAAAGGTGTAGCAAAAGCAAACTCTGTAGCAAAGATCACAGCGAGGGCACAAAAAACAGAAAGGGGCCAACATCATAAGCAATCAGAAGTCAAAGCAGGTACCAAAATGAAACCAGTAACTAAACCAAGACACTACAAACAGAAACCCAATACTAAACTGAGACACTGTTCTACCAATGTCTTGGGTCAATGACCAGAGTCTAAGGAGCAGCCTCATCAGCCACCATCCTCCTTAACAGAGTTGTGGCCACATACAGATTAAACAGACTCTTACCTCCCAGGAGAACACAGACATCCTCAGGAATTTTGAGGCAATGGGAAGCCAGTAGTCATTCCAACTTCCTCTGAGCCAGATGACAGGTTATGGGGTCCTGGAATATCCCATGGGTGCCTCCCCTACACCTTCCCAACTGAACCAGGGAGAGCTAGAGTGAGGCTGCCTCCCAAGACTGGCGACTCATCTCGCTGGGGCCTCCAAATGTTATAGCCAGATTGTGAGAAAGGATGCCAACACACAAAGAGGATCGAATTATGAGTCCTTTATTGATGCTGGCAACTGATAGCAGACTAGTGTCCAAAAAACTCTCAGCCCTGAGCAAAGTGAGTAGAGGGCGTATAAAGGCAGAGATTATATAAGTTGTACAATTTGATTAATATTTATTGGCATTTGATTATGAAGGGATGTGGATGGTTACAGAATTTGCAGAACTAGGGAGTTTTCAAGCACTGAGAGGATAGAAATGTGAGTGTGCAGTGTGATTATGAGAAGGTTACATAAGGAGGTTATTTTTAGGTTAACATGGAGGATCTGTTACAAAATGGAGTTACTTATGTCAAGCAAGCTTTTTTTTTTTAATGAGTTGGAATCTCACTCTGTCACCCAGGCTGGAGGGCAGTGGCATTCTCTTGGCCACTGCAGCCTCAACCTGTGGGATTCTGCCTCAGCCATCCAAATAGCTGGAACTACAGGTGCATGCTACCATGCCTGGCTAATTTTTGATTTATTGTAGAGACGAGGTCTCGCCAAGTTGCCCAGGTGTGTCTCAAACCCATGGGCTCAGGCAATCCTCTCACCTTGGCCTCCCAAAGTGCTGGGATTACATGCCGAGCCACCGAATCTTGCCATCAAGCAAGCTATTACAGGCTGTTTTAGGTTTTGCAGATAGATATTTCAAGCTGGACCCTGCTCTTTTCATGCTTGCTTTACCTAGATGCATGGTCACTTGGTAAATATGTGTTATTGGTCTTGTTTTCAGGAGCTCTTGACATTCAAGGATGTGTCCATAGAATTCTCTCCAGAGGAGTAGGAATGCCTGGATCTCACTTAGTGAATATTGTACCACACTGTGATGTTAGAGAACCAGAGAGATCTGGTTTTTCTAGGTGACTACTGTCTTAAAATACTATCTCTATTTCATACCTAGAATTTCATATCCTTTCTTTGTAGACTGTTTCATGGGAATTTCTTCTTTGTGCAAATGAGTTTCAGATTCCTGCTATCAAAGAAAAGTTGGTGATTTGTTAACATAGAAAAGAAAATATAAAGATGTTTCACTTTCACATGAAGTATTCTCTATTTTGACATGTGTCCTTCTAGCTATATTAGTGGTAAGTCCAGAAATTTAGTCACCAAGAATATTGTTGCCCACACCTCAATTGAATTGCTACCATAAGTTTATGACACTAGTATTGAGCTAAGTACCCACACATTCAAGGCAGGGAGCGGTGGCTCAAACCTGTAATCCTAGCACTATGGGAGGCCAAAGTGAGTGCATTGCTTGAGTCCATGGATTCGCAAACAGGCTGGACAACAGGCTGGACCTCATGTCTATAATAAGTCAACAAATTATCTGAGTTTGTTAGAAAGCACCTGTAGTTCAAGCTACTTGGAAGGTTGAGGAGAGAAGAATCATTGATGCTGGGGTTGGGTGGGCAAGTGAGCTTCCAACTCAAAAAAAAAACCCCACAAATTATAAATTCTATCTAAATGTTCTAATAGTTCCATTGGGAATCAGTATTTTGGTATTAATTTTCTAGAATCTTGTATAATATGTTCTCTACAGCGCTCAATACTAGGTTTGTAATGGAAGAACCCCAGTAATGATCATGTTACTTTTTTCTTATAAAACAGGCCATGCTATCTCTAAGCCAGACCTGATCATATGTCTGGAGCAAAGTAAAGAGCCCTGGGATGTGAGGAGATGCAGCATAATAGCCAAAACTCCAGGTAGGTGGGATTGAATCAGGCAGATGACACAAGTCGAGGATGCCGACCTTGAAATGTTTTCTGGGAACGTGGTGTGCACCAATGGAAAAGGTTTCTAAGAAGCCTGGGATTATTTCTCCTTTGTTCCACAAAGGGACATCTATTATTCCATGTTCTGAAATTCTCCAAATCTCTGCTTCTTCTTCAGTGATCTCATTTCAAGGTTACAGAGGAAATCAAAATCCACTTAATTCATGTTAGGAACTACATGATCTGAACACCTTTCTGATATTTTTGGAGACGTGCAAATATCTGCTTATTTATTTAGAAAATCCATGACAAACTATTTTTTAAGTTTTCTTTTTGTGTCATGTTGGAAATATTTGAGAGTAGTGATTTTGTTATTTGATTGAGAAATTTTAACAACTTCAGACAGACGTTATATGTTTTCTGCTTTATGATTTTCTATCCTAGGGTGGTTTCCAATGTGGTTTTTAAAAAATTCATATGCCATAATTCTACCAGAACACAAACTATCTCTCTTGATAGAATAAATGCTGTTATTTTACTTAGTTTTTCTTTTTTAGTATGAACTGATATTGGTAGTTTATTTCTACATATCCAAATTCTTAAGTATATTGTGTCGCATAGAGCATTGGTGAACATATGAAACTTCCAGATGTTATCTTGTTTCTTAATAACTCTTATTTTATAATTTTCTTTTGTTTAATATGATGATTCAGACTAGTCTACATATATGCGTATATACGTACACCCTGTACATGTCTTTATGTATGTGTCATTAACATCTAATTTTTATATATAAATGTATAACCATATATTGTATATAATGTCATAATTCCATATGCCTATACATTGTGAAATGATAATTACAATTATGCTAATGAACCTTTCCATAAGCTTTTGTAGTTCCCATTTCTTGGTTGTGTAAGGACAACACATAATGTTCCTTATTTTAGCAAATTTTCTAAACATACAAGGCACCATTATTAACTATAAGTCATTAGGTTATACATTAGTTGCCTAAAACTCAGTTATAACTGAAATTTTGTAACCATTGAAAAACATCAACTGGGCTCAGTGGCTCAGCTTGTAATCCCGTGCTTTGCGAGGCTGAGGTGGGTGAATTGCCTGAGCCCGTGGGTTCGAGACCCGCCTGGGAAACTTGGCGAGACCTCATCTCTACAATAAAATTAAAAAATTAGCCAGGTGTTGTAGCACACCTGTAGTTCCAGCTACTTAGAAGGCTGAGACGGAAGGATTGCTGGAGTCCAGCAGGTCGAGGCTGCGGTGGCCGGGAGCATGCCATTGCACTCCAGTCTGGGCGACAGAGTGAGACTCTAACCCCCCAAAAAATAAATAAATAAAAATAAAAAACAACTCCCATTTTTCCCACTGCAGGAACTGGTGACCACCATTATACTTTCTTCCTCTATGAGTGCAATATTTTTAAATTCCACACATGAATGAGATTATGCAGTATTTTTTTTCCCACAAGTTGGAGTCTCAAATGTCACCCAGACAGGAGTGCAGTGCTATGCTAAAGGCCACTGCTGCCACAATCTGCTGTGCTCAGGCAATCCTTCTTCCTCAGGGTTCCAAGTACCTGGAAGTACAGATGCACACTACCTTGACCAACTTAGTTTTGATTTATTGTAGATATGAGGTCTCACCAAGTTACCCAGTATGGTCTTGCATCCCTGAGCTCAGAAAGTCCTCTCGAAGTCTCCCAAAGTGCTGGGATTACAGGCTTGAGTCACTGCACCCAGCCTCACACAGTATTTTTGAGTGTGTGCCTGGCTGACTTTACTTAGCATAATATCTTACAGTTTCATTCTTAAGGTTGAAATTGCAGAATTCTTTAATTTTTATGGTTGAAGGATATACTATTTTGTTTATATACAATATTTTCCTAATCAACACAGAATCCACAAATATTTAGGTTGTTTTCAAGCTTGGCTATTTTGACTAATGCTGCAGTGAACATAGGGATGCAGACACTTCTTTCAGATGCAGATTTTATTTACTTTGCTTTCTTAAATCAGGCAAAGGATTTGTGTGTTACATGGTAGTTTACATTTATTTTTAAAAGAATGTAGATAATGAGTTTTATGATGACTCTATCAATTTTAAACTCACCAACAGTATACAGGATTTCTTCACATCCTTATAAACAGTTCAGTGTCTTCTGGTTGATATTAGCCATCCTAACAGGCATGAGATAACATATCATCATTGTGTTGATTTGAAATTGCTTCTATTGGTGATGTTGAGTGTCATTTCATATACCTGTTGGCAATTTGTATGTCCTCATTGGATGAATAACTATTCATTTTTGGTATATTTTTTATTTGTGATTATTATTTTCTTGTTTTTGCCTTTGATTTGTATAATTTTCTTGTATACTTTGGATATTAACATCTCATCAGTTATGTGGTTTGCAGATATTTTCTCTTTTCCTATAAGCCTTCTTCCTATTCCCTTTACCATGCAGAACCCTTTTAGTTTGATGTCTCCAACTTATTTGTATTTACTTTTATTCCTGTAGTTATTAAAAAAATTATTATTAAGCCCAATATCAATATCGTGGATGTTTTCCAAATACTTTTTAAGGTTTTGTTTTATCAGCCATGGTCCCAGTCACCCAAGTGGGAGTGTGGTGGCTCAAGTAAGGCTCACTACACTCAGACTTTATTTATTTACTTATGTATTTATTTAAAAACAGCGTTATTATATTAAAATCTTTATTATTTTCTTATTATGAATTAAACTTAGTAATTTAACCTTTATTTGCCCAAATGATTCTACTATAAAGTAGAATAATGTATCTATTCACCTCATAATATTACTAAAGAAATTAATGCTGTACATAAATCTGAAACTTTGCCAAGCATTTAGTAAAAATCTTGTTACTATTTGCTATTTCAACTATGATTTTATAATTCATAATGCTAGAACTGTTATGGGCTTTTAGTTTTTAATTTGCAGCATATTTGTTTACATATAATTTTATTTTAAAAAGTTCTGAAATAACATTGAAATTATGTATCATTTAAAAGATGAATTAGATTATTAGTAAGCCTTCTACTTTTGTTTAAATATTTATTTTTTGTCTATTGCACATGAAAAGTTATTAGCATTTCTTCCACTTTACTCAACCTTTATGTGAATAATATTTATTCCCAATGGTTCATTTTATACATGAGTGTGTCATACAATGTTTTATAATATTCATGTTGCCTTATAAATTAAGGATTAAGAAACCAGTCTTTGAGTAAACCCCCAAAGAACAGAAGTGGGGACTCATGTTCCACTATTCTACTTATTTTCTGAGGAAGAATTCAAGAGTAAGAGGATTTCATCTGCTTGCAACATGCTGTATAGTGAAGGAAGAGAGATTATGGTGGCAAAATTACTAAACTTCCTTTTCCATGTAACCCTTTCTAACATCATGCTCTCTGGGGATTCTGCAAGCTCTTAGCAGTTTTTTGAGTTCTTGCAAAGGCAATGTGGTAACCATAGGTAACTTTTTTCTTTAGTACATATATTTATGAAAAGTGGAAACCTGTGGTTTTTACTTGCCATCATAAAAATGACCTTAGTATGGTATATTACGTTTGATTTTCAAAGAATATTCACATGAGTCTAGCATGTGGAATAAATTTTTATTTTTATAATTTCCAGATGTCACTTCTCATTACACTGAGGGCCTTTTGCCTGAGAAGAGCATATAAGACTCACTTACCAAGGTGCCAATGGGAAAATATGAAAGATTTGGCCTTAAGACCTTACACTTCAACAAACCTTGGGAAAGTGTGCTTGAGGGGGAAGGGCAGATAGGATGCTCAATTGCAAATAACCATTACAAATGTAACAAGATTGGGAAAGTCTTTCATCAACACTCCAAATGTCTTATCTGCCAGAGTATCCATATTTCTGAAATGGCTTCCAAACATAAATGTAGCAAAACTTTTAACTGGTCCTCAAAATGTAGTCAACATCAAAAAAATAGTGGAGGAAATGTACACAATATATGGGAACGTGTTTAGGAAATCATCTTATCTAAACAGACATGAAAGAATCCATAGGTGAGAGAGAGTCTTCAAAAGTGCCATTCAGAACATCAGAAAATTCATAGTGGAGAGAAGCTCTATAAATGTGAAGAATGTGATAAATGTGGCAAAGTCTTTTGCTCTCATGGAAGATTTGCTGGACACATGATCATGCATACTAGAGAGAAATCCTACAAATGTACAGAATGTGGTAAACCCTTTTGTACTCATTCAGGCCTTGCTCAAAATATGACCATCCATACTGAAGAGAAACCTTACAAATGTGAAGAATGTGGCAGGACCTTTCACTTTCATGGAGAATTTGCTGTATCTATGAGGATTCATACTGGAGAGAAACCCTACCCTACAAACGTGAATGATGTGGCAAAGCATTTCACATTCATTCAGAACTTGCTCAATATTTGACCATTCATACTGGTGAGAAACCCTACAAATGTGAAGAATGTGACAAAGTCTTTTGCTCTCATGCAGGATTGACTATACATAAGACCATCCATACTGGTGAGAAGCCCTACAAATGTGAAGAATGTGGCAAAGTCTTTCACTCTTATGGAGGATTTGCTGGACACGTGAACACCCATGCTGGAGAGAAATCCTACAATTGTGCAGAATGTGGCAATGGCTTTAATTGATAATTGAGGCTTATTGAACATCAGAATATCCATACTGGAGAGAAATCCTACAGATGTGAAGAATATGGCAAGGCCTTTTACTCCCATGGAGGATTTGATATGCATATGAGGATCCATACTGGAGAGAACCCCTACAAATGTGAAGAATGTGGAAAAAATCTTCACTCTAACCAAGTATATGCTGGACATAAGACAATCCATACTGGAGAGAAGCCCTACAAATGTGAAGAATGTGGCAAATGCTTTCACTGACATTCAGGTCTTATACATCATAAGAGTATTCATACTCAAGAATATCCCTACAAATGTGCAGAGTGTGGCAAAACTTTTCACTCTCATAAAGTGTTTGCTGACCATAAGACTATCCATACTGGAGAGAAGGCTTACAAATGTGAAAAATGTGGCAAAGCCTTTCACACTCATTCAGGTTTTGGTCACCATGTCAAGATCCATACCGGAGAGAAACCCTACCAATGTCAATAATGTGGTAAAGCTTTTTGTTCTCATATATGAATTGCTGGACATGTGCAAATCTATATTGAAGAGAAACCATACAAATAAGAAGAATGTGGCAAATCCTTTAGCTCTCAATAAATACTTGATTGACATATGAGCATCTACATTTAGGGAAACCATATAGATGGAAAGAATGGGACCATGCTTTTCAGTGTTATTTCAAGTTTTCTCAACATCAGAATTTATGCTCTGAATTTTCTGCATTTGTAATAACTAGGAAATCATATCAAAATATAAACTATAGACACATGGTGAGAAGATTGTAGATGTAAAGAGTACCATTACCTTTACTGAAACCACAAATCTTTGGATATACAAATGTAAAAAATGTCTAAAGCCTTTAATCACTTGAAACATTATTTGACATTAGACTGTGTGCATTGGAGAGAATTTACAAGTTTAGAGAATGTGGACTGACTTTTGATAAAAATAAATGCCATAGGAAACACTATGGTATTCAGCATTATAACTTTATAGTGCAAGATATATGGAAACTTACTTAATGAAAAGTCAAGTTGAGACCGGGCTTGGTGGTTCAGCCTGTAATCCCAGTACTTTGGGAGACCAAGGTGAGTGCATTGCCTGAGGTCGCAGGTTCTAGACCAGTTGGCAAGTTGGTGAGATCTCATCTGTACAATAAAATAAAAAATAGAAATAAAAAAAAGAAATTTAGGGTCATCAATTATTAGGCTACATGGAAGCAAAAGTGCCCCTGGAGTTTCCCACTGGACATGCAGAAAAATTCCGCAGATGGACCCCAATGAGGTAGGTGCATCCCTCAACGCTGTGGGTGACAAGCCTTACATCCAAAGCAGAAATGCAAACTGATGAGTTTCCAACTTCTTCTAAGTGCCTCTCACTTTGAATGTCGTTGCTTCAAAGCTGGATCACCATCTGTTCCTGAAGTATCAGGTCACTCTCTGTGTCTGAGACACTGTCCAGTCAGGTCACAGTTGAGATGAGCTCAATGAGTTTACGTGTAAAATGCCTGTACCGCCATCAGTTTCAGGTTGATTTCACGTCCATTGAAATGGGTTGATAAAAATCATCCACTAGGCTGTGCACAGTGGCGCATACCTGCCATCTCAGCACTTTGGGAAGTGGAGGAGGAGGATTGCCTTAATCCAGGGATTTGAGACCAGCCTGGGCAACTTGGTGAGACCTAGTCTCTGAAAAAATAAAATGATCCACTAGACATGTGCCTAGGAGAGGGGTGTCTTTGTTGTTAGCGTATCCCTGAGTGACCGAATAATTTCACTCTTTGGCTGGGTTTGGTGGCTCATCCTGTAATCCCAGCACTTTGGGAGGTCAAGGATAGTGGTTTGCTGAGTCCGCGAGTTCAAGACCAGCCAGGACAACTTGGGAAGACCTCCTCTCTATAATAAATCAAAAATAAGCCAGGCATGATAGTATGCGCCTGTAGTTCCAGCTACTTGGAAAGGTGAGGCAGAAGGATTGCCAGAGCCCAGCAGGTCGATGCTGGGGTGGCCATGAGCGTGACCCTGCACTGCAGCCTGGGTAACAGAGGGGACTCCAACAACAACAACAAAATTTCACTCCCTCAGGCCTCAAAATCCACATCCACGAACAAGGCGTCAGTGAGGGTGATATTTCCAGGAAGCCACATCCCGCGATCCCTAGCAAAGCTCTGAAACTATGGTGGGGTCTGGATGGGGATTTTTCCTAAAGCAGCTTCACTGGGTTCTGGCTGGAGAAAACCGAGGGTGGCGGGTGGTGTCCCATGGGGAGTGTCTGGGACATCAGCCACCCCTACCCCCCAAGGGGGTTGAGAAAGCAAGTAGGCCCTGGACTGAGAAGGTTAGTGCTCTGGAGGGACCCGGGTGTGGGTGGAGAAGACTCCAAGCTGCCCAGGGAAAGGGGCTGGCAAGCCCCTTCCCCCAGGTGGTCCAGGACCAGGTGCACTCCCAGGTCTCACCATTACCACTGTCCAGCCGGCCCTGCCCCAGTTGTCCGTCTGAGATTTCACTCTGTGTGGTGAGGTGTAAGCAGGGAGACCGCGACAGCAAGGCTCTGATGGGGCAAAACGTGTCCCACCCGGAACTGATGTGCTGGGATTGTCATTCTGAAGCCCTGCATGACTCTCAAGGCTCTCGAGTTCCCAGCAGGCCCCACACGACCCACTGACTGGGATGCCTCAAGACCCTCGGGTTCCCCGCATGCCTCACTACGCATGAGTCAACCAGCTCCTCCTACAATTCCGGTGCAGGGAGAAATCATAACCTTTTCTTGCCTCGTACAGCCACCATTTGGTGGCATCACATGTCACTCAATACTATAGGGGTGGCTCTGGAGCCTCATCCAATCAATGAGCGCTATGTTCTTAACTGGCCAATCAGACAGGAGCTGGAAGTGAGGGGGCAGGTCTTCATCTCCTGCCCTGCTCACAGAGCTGGGTCTTCCACGCCGGGCTGTCCTGCTATCTGGGAGCTCCACATGTCTTCGTTTCAGCGTCCATCATCCTGTGACAGGCAGTTCCCGGGACAGCCAGAGGGAGGATGCCAGGACACCTGGAAGCTGGGAATGTGTATGGGGGCGGGTGTCCCAAGAGGGGTCGGGGGATGGACCCGGATGGCCCAGCTGTGGCGGACCGGCCTCCCTGTCCGCTCCAAACCTGGACTTGATCCCGCCGGTAGCTCGGCTCGGTCCCCTCGATGCAGGGTGGGGCTGCCCCGGGACACCTGGATCCTGTCTCTGTGGAGATCTGCCCTCTGAGCCATCTCCACACAATCCCTTGCTCCAGTTGTGCTGGGCTGGGGAGGGTGGTGATGGGGAGGATCTTACCATGGGGGATGGGGGGACGTGGTCATGCCCTCTTGCCTCCCACCTCCCCAAGGGTAGACGGAAATTCCACCACAGCGTTAAGGAATCCCCTTGAGCCAAGAGCGGGTTGTGAATTCCGAAGCCCCAGCCAGGGCTCGTGGTGTGGGATCCCCAGAGAACCTGGCGGGAAAGGCTTGGAGAAGGGGCACTGGGAAGATGGTCATGGGCAGGTGCTGGTTCTTTTCGGCTTTTCAAAATTATTTTAGCTACATGCAAACACAAAGAGGTTAGAGAACACCCTCTACCTAAAATGGAGTTCTTAATGGTAGTCTTTTGATATCCTTTTGTTCTTTGACTTGAACCTGAAACAACTTTTAAAGAAAGAAGAGGAAAGGAAGGGTACGCAAAGGTTTCATATAAGAAAGGCCTGGCACGAGCAAGTATCACTCCAAAAAGAAAGGCTGGGTTTCTTGCTCTCAGGTAAAAGACTAACTCTACTTTTCCAACAATTGGTATGCTGAAGAGGCTGGGGTACAGCTGACTGCCACTCTATAAATTGACACCTCTCAGGGAGAGGAGTGGTGATGGGCTCTTCCTGACCACATTGTCTTTTTCACCTGCCAGACTTTTCCAATTCACAAGTTCTTGAGGTAAAAATGGTGGTCATAGTGTCATTTCTGTGTCTTTGGTTAGTTAAGGGGCGGTATACCCCCTTACCTTTGACAGAGAAACGGATTCTTAGTGATTACTATGCTAAACCTTAAATTGAAAGGTTGGGTTGTCTTCTTTTGATTTGCCAGAAGGTGGGAAAGCTGCCAGCTTTGCTTGCTGTAAAGTGTAATTTTAAAAAATGTCCAAATGCTTCCTAAAACCTTCCTATGGGAAATTTATCTAACGATGTCTTACCTGTGCTAGCTACCCTGCCTTAATTTTGACATTTCACTCTTTCATTCACTATTATTTTAGTCTTAGTTTTGTCTTCCTCCAAGATAGTAATTTATAGAAAATATATTTAAGTTGATTAGGTGAGTGGTTTCTGTGCATTCTCAGACACATTGTTGGTTTGGAGGGAAAAAGTCACAAATGATTCCTGTCCTTTGTGAAAGGGTAAACTGAGGCAAGGTGGGCCAGTGCTGGTGCCATGGGAATAATGCTAGATTGCAACAAGGAAGAAAGTAGAAGTAAAGTTTATTATTGAGCTTTCACAAATTGGAATGGGAGTCAACAGAGACAAGTGTGGTGTCCAAGGGTCAAGAACTGGGTATGTTTAATGACTTTTGGGGTAAGGGGGTTTAGACCTGTAGGAATATCCAGGGCCACTCGTCTTTGATGTTGATTATAGCCACTGGAATCTCAGATTTTGAAGGTTGCCAGATATTAGCATCTCATGCCCTCAGGTGGTGGGCTAGCTGGGAGGAGTCAAGGGAAAGTGGTTTTCCTGCAAGAGATTTTTCAGATGTTTATAATCCACAAACCCCTTGACCAAAAAGTGGTATTATTATAATTTCTATGGGCCGGGGTACATGGCTCAGCCTGTAATCCCAGCACTTTGGGAGGCCGAGGCGAATGGATTTCCTGAGCCTGCGTGTTTAGACCCACCTAGGCAACTTGGTGAGACCTCGTCTCTACAATAAAAAAAAAAAATTAGTCAAACATAGTAGCATGTGCCTGTAGTACCAGCTACTTGGAAGGCTGAGGTGGAAGGATCGCTGGGGCCCAGCAGGTCAAGGCTAGAGTGGTGGGGAGCCTGCCACAGCACTCCAGTCTGGGTGACAGAATGAGACTCCAACTCAAAAAAATAAAAATAAAATTTCCATGGCTTAGCCAGCCATGGAGTGATCTTTGATCTCCCTTGACAAGTAATCTGAAAGTTTCCTAGAGATTATTATGCTAAACCATGAAAGAAAATGTTGGTCTTTTGTTCTGTGATGGTTTTGCCCCTGATGGAGATTTGCTCTTGGCCTGCAGAAAAATGTAATTTTTTTTTTTTGAGTTGGAGTCTCACTCTATAGCCCAGACTGGAGTGCAGTGGCCTCTCCCGGCCACCGTAGCCTCCACCTGCTGGGCTCCGGCAATCCTTCCGCCTCAGCCTTCCAAGTAGCTGGAACTACAGGCTCATGCTACCACACCCGGCTAATTTTTTGATTTATTGTAGAGATGAGGTCTCACCAAGCTGCCTAGGCGGGTCTCGAACCCGCGGGCTCAGGCAGTCCACTCACCTCAGCCTCCCTATGCACGGGATTACAGGCTGAGCCACCAAGCCCGGCTGAAAAATGTAATCTCAAAATGTGTGAATGCCTCCTAAAATCTGCGTACTGGAAATTAACTATCTCTAACCTGTGCTTGATTCAAAGCATGTCAGTCGAAGGAAAAATGGCTATGATGAGGCAAAATGAGAACTAAGTTATTCTAAGTTTCTCAGGGTCTCTACCTTCATTCTGGATTAAGTCCCACTTGTGAAAGGAGAAAGACTATTCCAATGGACTAGGAAAACCCACCCAGTGAGATGGTGCAAGAACCCACAAGCGTCTCTGGCACATAGCAGAAGTTCAGTGTCTCCTGATGTTGTGCAGAGCTGACTCTGGCAGCCCAGAGATAAGTGACACTCCCAGAATGTGAAGACAGCACAAGTTTATTTTCACCAGCAGACCAAGGGGACTCATGTCTAAGTCCTGGGGCCCTCTCTGCTTATGAGCTTTACCTTGTACCAGGCTTACATTTCTCCATATGTGCAGTTTACATTTTTGTGTGCATGCAGTATAGCTTGGGTGGTAGCGGGGACTTATGCAAGCTCTTTACAGAAGCAGATATTGCAAGGAGAGAGAAAACAATAGTTAGGTAGAGACCCCCTTCCTCCCAACCACTTTTATGGCCCTTTTGGCTTCCTCCAGATGGTCTGTCAGTTTACTCACAGGGGTTACCAGGCACTTCAGTTAGCAGGGCTGGGTAAGAGAACATCCCACATCATAGATTGGCCTGAATTGACACTCGATTTCAGACTTGATTGTGTGTCAGTCAGTGGCTCTCTTACCTGGGTATATGCCCTTTTCTAAAAAGTGCATTCACTTTTTTCAACTCCAGTTTTTCAGTGACCATAAAATGTATTTTATCAATAGGTGTTAAAAAGCTAAAAAAAAAAAAAAAAAAAAA
>NW_007257586.1:204722-231706 GCF_000164805.1 Carlito syrichta
GCTGGGAGCGGCCACTGCACTCCAGTCTGGGCGACAGAGTGAGACTCCCACTCAGAAAAACCAACCAAACAAAAAACAAAAAAGCCAGGTGCGGTGACTCACACCAATAATGCCAGCTCTTTGGGAGGCTGAGGTGAGACGATTGCCTGAGCTGGTGGTTTTGAGATCAGCCTGGGCAGCTTGATGAGACCTCATCTCTACAATAAACCAAAAACTAGCTGGGCGTGGTGGTGAGTGTCTGTAGTTCCAGCTACTTGAAAGACTGAGGCAGAAGGATTGCCTGAACCCAGGAGGCTGAAGCTGTGGTGGCTCAAGTGTGGGTGACTGAGTGAGACTATAACTAAAAGAAAAAAGAAAAAGAAAAAAAATTTCAGGCAAAGTATAGGTAGATTTCTGGAAAAAGTTAAATATTTAAGGATGTGCACAGTGGCTCATGCCTATAATCCCAGCACTTTGGGAGGCTGAGGTAAGAGGATTGCCTGAACCCATGGGTTCAAGACAAGCCTGAGCAAATTGGTGAGACCTCATCTCTACAATAAATCAAAAACTAGCCAGGTGTGGTGGTGTATGACTGTAGTTCCAGCTACTTGGAAACCCGAGGTGGAAGGATTACCTGAACCCAGGTTGAGGCTGTGGTGACCATGAGCATGTGACTGCACTCCAGACTGGACAACAGAGTGAGACTCCATTTCAAAACAAAAAAAAATTAAATATGTAGTTTGATATTCCATTTGTTAAAAAACCTTAACTGTTAGGGTACGAATGGACAGGATGAGGAAGGAGAGGCTCAAGGAGGTGCACAGCACTGCTGGATCTGGCAAAGCTGGAGGTGTGAGCTGGGAACCCAGAGATCCAAGTAGATTGAAAAGAATTGTGACACATGAATAGGTTAAAAAACAAAAGTTTATTTGCAAGTAAATTAGAGAGAGAAAGAGAAGGAAGAGAGAAGATTCACCTCCCCAAGGTGGGGGAGGGGGACCAAAGCCAGGAAGCATGGCGACAGCCATGACTCAAAGAGCACATGGCCACACCAGACTCTAGCAAGGCAATGGCCACTGGTTGCTTGTGGTTGAGTCCTTTTAACCATTCCCCTTGATGGGGCAAGACCATTAAGGTGATTGGGTGATGGTCTGCTTCCACGTCATCACAAAAGGGCAGGCAAGCGCAGGTACTGATGATGTCAGGTGATGGACAGCAGGCAAATGGGTGGGTTAGTCACATGATTGCTGCCATGGTGGGGTTTATCTGTGTCATGTAGTTCACAGAGGACTAATTAGGTTAACCCTGTGGGGGGTGATGCCTGCAAGAGACTTGTTAGACATTTGAAATTTATAAACTCAGACACTTGCAACTCACAAACTCTTATGACTTTGGCCTTGACAAGGAATCAAACGTTTACAAGATTATTATGCTAAGCCATGAATGTTTGGGCTGTCCTGGTCTTGCATCTGAAGGAGATTTGCCAACGGGAATGGGATAGGCTGCTGTTTGTCCTGCAGTAGAATGTCTGAACACTTTCTAATGGTTACACTGAAGCAAAAAGACTAAAGAATAAGCTAAGTATTTTCTAGGTTTTTATAGGTAGCTTTCATAAACTACCTTCTTTATTTTGCAGTACAGTTGCAGTAAGATTCTGAGGATTGTACTATTTTAGTGTAATTTCAAACAGAATCCCATGGCATTGCTTTGCAAATAGTGCCTTGGAAAAAAAATAGGGGACATTTTTCTCTCATTATAACTGTGGAACATCAATACATTTTCACAAGAAGTGTGGTAGATTGATGAATTACATAGACTCATTAAAACATCAGTACGTCTTTTTTTGCAGATTGGAGAATTAGTGACAGTGGATAGCTCTTCTGTATCTTGGTACCTGGTTATCAGCTTATTGCTAAGTTTTATGAGGAAAAACGTGGTCACCATAGCTCAAAGGATCACTTGGCCAGATTAGAGTTTAGCAAAGCAATGACCACCATAGCTCAATGAACACATGGTCTGGCCAGAGCTTAACAAAAGTAATGGCAAATGGCTGCTTTGGGTCAACATTTAGTGCTTTTTTAAAGCCTTTCCTTTTGATGGGTGCAAGTCAAGTGAGGTGATAGATGACAGCCAGAGGGGTGCATTAGTCACATGACTGCTGCCATGGTGATCGTCTTTCAGGAAGTTCATGAAAGGCTGATAAGTTTCACTTACTATGGTTGGGGCAAATATTCAGAATAGAAAATCTAATTAATACAAAACAAGCTAGTGAGGGATTGGTTGTAATACAATTAGCAATAGCTACCTCTTAGCTACTGCTTTTGTCTTTGCCTAATGAGTAGAGGGCTATCTAGGTAATTTTGCTCAGAAAACATAACAGAACTAGGCAGTGTCAAAATGGCTGCTTTTGGGCTATATTGACTCCATTTTACATCCTTTCAAACCTTAATCAGGAAGCAGACACATGGGCCAGATACTAGAAGCAGGGGTCAGTCTTCATCCTGCAAAAGACCCAGGTAGTTCTTTTAGGGAAACCTCCCCTGCAGATGCACCTGTTTACAATAGTCATGAAGGTAGCCCGTGATAGTGAGAAAAGCTTGCAGAGCTTGGCTTAAAATAACTTTATGATAAAATATTGCAATTTCATGAAAACACCAGGTATAGGACCTGCAAGCCTCTCAACGTTTAGGCAGAAATGGGCTTTCTTCTTTGGGGAGAAACAAAGAAGTTCAAGAGGAGGTATGAGGGGGAGGACAGGATGAAGGATGGCACCAGCAGATCCCAGTTCCAAGAATGTTTTACCCCAAAGTCAGTTTGTTTTAGGGAAATCATGAAAGAAGGTGTGTGTTGGTTCAAGCTGTGGGTGGGTTAGAGTTGATGGGTGAGGGAAAAGAAAATCTTTGGTTCGCAGGTGTATTGTTATGACCACTGGAGACAAAAGTATTCACACAATTTTTTATGAGACAGAAAATGGCAAATTGCAGCATCTGTTACTGACTTTGAGATAGGGAAAATCCAGAATTCTCTCACCTGATCCCCATCTCTCCTGCCACTGTTCCTAGACTTTTATATCTTTTTGCTTAGGCTAATTCTGAGTTTTATCTTTTTCTTTATGCAGGGTTTATTTAGAAGGCAGAAAAGCTCCCACAGTGGGAGAGGATTCAAAGAGGTTGCCCTGTATCTTTTTAAATAAACTGGTAAACATAAGGAAAATGTTTTGCTGAGTTCTGTGAGTCTTCCATTAAATAACTGGTCTTGAGGAGGACTTATGGGAATCCTTTATTTATACACAGTTGTTCACAAGCATAGATGGCTCTGAGTTTTGTACTTGGCATCTGAGCGGGGGCAGATGTGCAACTGAGCCCCGAATGTGTTGAGCCTTTGCTAATTCTGGGTGGTGACAGAATTGAATTGTTGGAGAACCAGTTGGTGTCAGAGAATTGGTTAGTGTTCGGCACACTCCACATAGTGATTTTCAGAAAAAGTCACAGGTCAGAGTCTTAAACTACTCCAAGTGAGTATTTGGTCCCTGGTGAGAATTGAAACCCTGGAGGATGAAGCATTTTCATGCTTTTAGGAGAGGACAGTAGAGTGTGTGGAGGGAATTTCCAGAATTAAATTCCCATCAGCTCGGGTTTCTCTTTGTCACTACTTAAGATTGAGCCACACTGGGCTACATCTCACAATGATAGTGGTCCCCAAATTTGGAGACATGATTAAGCTACTGGGTTCACTTCAGCCTTGGTAAACTTTAAAGGGCCAGCAGGGAATATGATCTTTCAGGATGGAGATTCTTTATGTTTTTCTTTTTTTTGTTTGTTTTTGTTTTTGTTTTTTTTGAGTTGGAGTCTCACTCTGTTGCCCAGACTGGAGTGCAGTGGCCACTCCCGGCCACCGCAGCCTCGACCTGCTGGGTTCTGGCGATCCTTCCGCCTCAGCCTTCTGAGTACCTGGAACTACAGGCGTGCACTACCACACCCGGGTAATTTTTTGATTTATTGTAGAGATGAGGTCTCACCAAGTTGCCCAGGTGGGTCTTAAACCCGCAGCTACCACAGCCTTGACCTGCTGGGTCCAGTGATCCTTCCACCTCAGCCTTCCATGTAGCTTGAACTACACTCATGCACCACCATGCCCTGCTAATTTTTGATTTATTGTAGAGACGAGGTCTTGCCAAGTTACCTGGGTGGGTCTCAAATCCCTGGGCTCAGGCAATCCACTTACCTCAGCCACCCAAAGTGCTGGGATTACAGGCTGAGCCACCAAGCCCAGTCAATTGTGTTTTTCATTTGGATAAGAACTGTTTGCATTGTGATGAATTTGTTGGGTTTAGGGGACCCTGTGTTCTGGTCCTGCTTTCTCAAGGTGAGTGCTGCTGACTGTGCATCCAGGTGAAGCTACATCAGTTTTCAGAGGGGAGTTTTTTCTAAATGCCTATTCAGGGACTCCTTAAAACCTGGAAAATAACACTTTCTTTTTTTGTTTGAGTCACCAAAGCTGGAGTGCAGTGGCTGAATCGTCACCACCACAGTGTTTACATGCTGGCCTCAAGTGATCCTTCTACCTCATCCTTCCAAGTAGATTG
Organism: Carlito syrichta; assembly: GCF_000164805.1. Lineage (NCBI taxonomy): Eukaryota > Metazoa > Chordata > Mammalia > Primates > Tarsiidae > Carlito > Carlito syrichta. The sequence goes on from NW_007257586.1 coordinate 209,287, forward strand.
AACTACAGTCATGTGCTACCACGCCTGGCTAATTTCTTGAATTGTTTAGAGATTGTGTTGCCATGTTGTCCAGGTGAAACTCTTATCCAAAAAGCAACTTAATTCTATTTAATTAAAAAATAAAGACATACTTTCTCATATAGGAGTGATTTGTCCAGATAATCTCATCTCACAAGAAATCCCAGAGAAGGAGGAGAAAGAGGAAGAAATGACTGGTTCTCAGGTAAATGTGTCCCAGGTCAGGAGCTATGTACAATTTTCCTACTGGAATGTCATGTTTTTACAACTTGCAAAAGTTTACTACCATTCTTGGGATGGTTCTGCCTAATAAGTTCTTTTGGATTAGTTTCCGTTTTTCTTGTGATATATCAAGAGGCTCTGAGAACACTTGTTCCATGCATACCAGAGCCTTCTCTCTGTTTTCTTAGCTGCCATGCACAGTTCTCACCACGAATTTTGTTCTTCAGTATTACAACTATTCCTTTGTGGCTGTGGAACAGGGAAAGGCATGAACACCTACAATTTTCATTGGAGATGTGGTAGATCCTCAGATCCTAGTGAAGGATGGCAGCACATCCTATTTTGGTTTTGTCTGGATGCTCCATCAGTTCCGTGCAGGACAGGAATAATCAAATGCACTTTTAAACAGAGTGGCAGTTACTGCCCAGAATAACTCAGGAAGGTCTGAAGAAAGAATATTACAAGAGACTTACTCTAGGATGTTTAGCAAAAAAAGACAATTTAAGTATACTACTAGGGATTACAGAACATTGATAATAACTGTCATTGAAATTCTTCATACAATGTATGTTTCTTCATTATTAGATTCAGATTATTATTGACTGTATCTTTGGCCAATGATATTAAAGCACTGTTGTTCTTATTCATGTGACTGTGCATCTGATACCAATTTGTCCTATTACAGCTGATATTAATTTTATTCTTTTAAGTAAGGTCCCTTCTTGCAGGAGTCCAGCTCCTGCCAGGTGGAGGGTACCCCAAAGGTGGAAATGGTGTTGGCATTGAAAGAGAAAACTTTAGACACCTGACTCTGTTGCAGGACAGATGCCACTTATTGTTAGTTAACAGAGAACTTTTATATTATTCGTATATGGGAAAGGACAAAGAACATTCTTACAACAGATGTAACCAGTAACTTAATTAGTCAGGAGTTATCACCATCTTGTGGTCTTTGAAATAAATGGTTTTTCTTTATCATCTGAGAGCATTTGATTAAGCCATTATCTCTTGAAAATTTTCTTAAGCTATGCCATGACATTAGACGACCAAAAGTACTAATTTTAGTTAATAAGTCTTAAGATAACTTTAAAAGGAGTTTTATTCAAACTAAATGTAATATATCACTTAACCTACAAAGCTTACTTTGATTATTTTTGTTATGCATCACTTGTTTATTTAAAAAGCCTAAAATTACCAAAGCAAAACTATAAATCATACCTGGTGATAGTAGGAATTTGAAGGCTATTAACTTGACCAAAAAACAGTGGTGAACATCTAAAAAATAACTATGAAAGTGACTCACTGTGAAAATACATACACTAATTTTTATGTAAAAATGAACTAAAACATAATGAAATAAAACTAACACAACTAAAATAATTATGGCTCTATAATTGCTAATGAGCTTTTAAGTTTAGGTTAATGGTGGTTTAGTGGGTGATTTGACATGTTTTCCTTTATGCTTGACAATCTTTTGGGAAATATCTTTGTTTTGAGATAACCACCTAAACAATTATTATTATCTTTAAGGCACCAACTTCATCATTATGCGAACTTAAACTCATGAACCTAAAACAATCTTCAAAGTAATTATAAAACATCAAACTACAGCATTAAAACTTAATGATTCAAAGTAAAACCTCGTTAAACATAATCAAGGTCTAATAATTTTTTGTCAATCCTCATATATATGTATACTAATTATATAAACTTGCATGATTATACATTTACCAACTACATTTAATACATGGATAAAACAATTATCATGCCTAGAATAGCACTACTAGCAACTATTTTCAAAACAATCTCAAATTATAACACTATTCTTAAAAGCACAAAACAATTTTAAACTGTAAAACTATTCTTAAAGCCAAGAATGATAGTTTTGTCCCAAAGTCCTAAATTACAGTCCTTGAAGTGCCTCAAGAAAGTTTCCAGGTGTACATTTCTTCATATATCAGAAGTTTCTCTCAGGGGTCCTGTGATCTTCAAAGTTTCATAATTGCCTTTCCTGTCCAAGTGTCTTCATTGCTTTTCTCTTATCGTGTGGTGTATATTCCTAAAGAAAACTCAAAAGAAGCTTTTAATGATGTTTCCCAGGCCCCAAGGTTGCTTTCTGTATCCAGTTAATTTATCATAAAAGTATCTAATTAATATATCCAGTTAATTTATCATAAAAGTATCCAATTAGTATGTTGTGAATTCAGTGAAAACCTATTCTATACATGTTAACTTAAAATCTTAGCTATTGAATTAAGTAAAAAACCTTAATGATTAACCTTTACCCTAAATACATAAAAACAGTGTTATAAATCACCTACATAACTCCTAGGTGTGTGTCTGAACTTACAGTGAATTCAAAATGAACTTACTATGAACTCGTGCTTCTAAAAATTCTTATGTCTAAACACTAAACTACATTATTCTAAATCAAATAAGAGGTGTATATATTTCTATCATTTTTAACTCAAGCAACATCTAGTAACTCACAACCAAGTGAGAGAAAGCCTCTGACATGCTTCAGAGTTTGTCCATTACGTGGGTTAGAAAAGGTCAAGCTGCATAGTGGGAGGTGGAAAATTGAACAATAACGTTTCCAGGTTAGCTGTGACTACTTTCCATAAACATGCCATTTTCTTCTTCCATGACTGCACAGAATTCTTTGGCTGTATCAACAGCAAAGGCAGAAGACAGAAGGGTCTCAGCTTCCCAGACTTTCCCTGCGGCCTGGGGTCTTCAGCCCACCAGGACACTGTCAATCAGGTGGGCCTCGAAGGCTGGCTCCCAACACTTTCTTACAGATTTTTTCCAATATACAGTTAATTATTTTTCTATATTTTATTTTATTTTTTGAGTTGGAGTCTCACTGTCACCTAGATTGGAGTGCAGTGACCACTCCCGGCCACTGCAGCCTCAACCTGCTGGGCTCCGGTGATCCTTCCGCCTCAGCCTTCCAAGTAGCTGGTACTACAGGCTTGTGCTACCACACACGGCTTTTTTTTTTAATTGTAGAGATGAGGTCTCGCCCTGTTGCCCAGGCAGGTCTCAAAACTGTGGGCTCAGGCAGTCCACTCACCTCAGCCTCCAAAGGGTGGGATTACAAGCTGAGTCACCGAGCCTGGCTTTTCTATATTTTAAATATATACCTTGGGATTATTTAACAAAAGTCATTACATTTCATCTGAAACATCGCCTTTCCTCTGATTCTCTTTGCATGTAACTTGCTTTGAATACTGAAGGTTCTCAACTGTGTTTCCTTGTGACAAAAGCTGAGATAAACTCAGGTTCTGCTGCATAGTAAAGGTTTGACACAATATTCTCCTTGTCTCAGAAGCACTGGCATCACAGGAGGGCTTGTTAGAAAAGCAGAAAGTCAGGTCAGGTACTGTGGTTCATGCCTGTCATGCACTTTAGGAGGTTGAGGCAGAAGGATCCCTGGATCTCAGGAGTTAAAGACCAATGTAGGCAAGAAAGCCAGACCTCATATCTACAAAAAAATTATAAACTTAAATGTATGCAGTGGTGTGTGTGAGTAGGCCCAGCTATTGGGAGGGAGAGGAGAGTGGATTCTTTTTTTTTTTTTTTTGAGTTGGAGTCTCCCACTGTCACCCAGACTGGAGTGCAGTGGCCACTCCCGGCCACCGCAGCCTCGACCTGCTGGGCTCTGGTGATCCTTGCACCTCGGCCTTCCAAGTAGCTGGAACTACAGGCATGCGCTACCATGCCCAGCTGATTTTTGATTTATTGTAGAGATGAGGTCTCACCAAGTTGCCCAGGCGGGTCCCAAACCTGCGGGCTCAGAAAATCCACTCACCTCAGCCTCCCAATGTGCCGGATTACAGCCTGATCCACTGAGTCCGGCTGAGAGTGGATTCTTTCAGGCCAGAAGGCTGCTGGGAACTGTGATTATATCAGAACACCCTAGCTTTGGTGACAGAATAAGACACCAACTCAAAAAAAAAAAAAAAAAAGAAACTATGACTTTACCCTAGATCTCTTGAGTTAGAATATGCATTTTTTTTTTCTTTGAGTTGGAGTCTCACTCTGTTGCCCAGACTAGAGTGCAGTGGCACACTCCTGGCCACCACAACCTTGACCTTGAGTTCTGGCGTCTCACTCTGTTGCCCAAGTTGGAGAGCAGTGGCTATGTGGAAGCTGATCTTTAACTCCTAAGCCAGAACTACAGGTGTGTACTCCCATGCTTGGCTAATTTTTTATTTATTGTAGAGATGAGGTCTTACCAAGTTGCCCGGGTCGGTCTCGAACCCACGAGCTCCACAATCCACTCACCTTAGCCTCACAAAGTGCTGGGATTATAGATTCAGCCATTTAGCCCTGCCTAAAGGCATATTTCCAACATGTAGGAGTGACCTGTCCAGATCATCTCATGTGATAAGAAATCCCAGAGGGCCAGGCTCAGTGACTCAGTCTGAAATCCCAGCACTTTGGAGGGCCAAGGTGAGTGGACTGCCTGAACCCACAGGATCTAGACCAACCTGAGCAAAATGGTGAGCCCTTTTCTCTATAATACATAAAAAATTAGCCAGTTGTGGTAGTGTGTGACTGTAGTTAAAGCTCCTTGGAAGGCTGAGGCAAAAGAATTGCCTGAGCCTGGAGCCCAGCAGTTCGACACTGGAGTGACTAAGTATGCCACTGAACTCCAGACTGAGTGACAGAGTAAGATACTGACTCAAAAAGAAAAAAAAAAGTAATCCCAGAGAAGTATGAGAAAAAGGAAAAGAATGGCTGGTTCTCAGGTAAATTTTTCCCAGGTCAGAGGGAATGTCATTTTTAAAACTTGCAAACTTCTACTGCTACTTGTGATGGTCCTGTCTGATAGGTATTTTTCAACTAATTTTGTTCTTCCTGTGATATTCAAGGGCTCTGAAGGACACGTCTCCCTGCATACCAGAGCTCTCTCTGTTATCAGCATCCATGCTGCTTAGTTGCATGAACTGTTCTCACCATTAATGCATGACCTGTTGTATTAAATATGTTCCCTTGTGACTGGGGAACATGGGACGTTGGTGTGGATACCCAAGATTCCCATTGGAAATGGGGTAGAGCCTCAGATACTAGTGAAGGATGGGAACGTGTACAATTAAGATTTCCATCAGTTCCATGGAGAATATGGTAATAAAACGCACATTTACACAGGATGGTAGTTACTATCCAGAACAACCCAGGAAGGTCTGAATAAATAATAATTAGAAGAGACTTGCTCTCTAGATGCCAAAACCAAACAATATAAATACACTTTTAGAGATTACATGCCATGGGAGACACCTTTATGCAGATTTCTGCCTAAAACATGTTTATTATTAAATTGAGATTATAATTTACTATATTTTGACCTATAATATCGCAGCATGGATGTTGTGTTGTAGCTGTGTACCTTGGCACCTGATACCAATTTGTCCAAGCTACTTTGGAGACTGTGGAGGAGACATCCTTTCAGGCTAGGAGATTGAGAGTGCAATGAGTTATGATTGTGCCACTGCACCCCAGCATGGGTAACAGCATGAGACCCCCCCACTGAAAAAAAAGTGCAGAAGCTCAGGCTAACTTTATGTCTCCTGAATCTGAATTTGCATTTTTTTTTTTTGGAATTGGAGTCTCACTCTGTCTCCCAGACTGGAGTGCAGCGGCCACTCCCAGCCACTGAACCTCTACCTGCTGGGCTCCGGTGATCGTTCTGCCTCAGCCTTCCGAGTAACCAGAATTACATGCACGCACTACCACACCCGGCTGATTTTTTTTTATTTATTGTAGAGATGAGTTGTCAAGTTGCCCAAGTGGGTCTTGAATCCACGGGCTCCCAAAATGCGGGATTACAGGCTGAGCCACCAAGCCCGGCTGAATTTGCATTTTAAAATAATATTGAGTTCATGGTTGTACACATCAAAAGGTGACGAGGGCCTTCCAACCAACTATGAATTTTTCATCTGAGCAGTTTTTGCAACTTATTCTGTGTGATGTAAATGTAACTCTAAAAATTGTACATGCTTTTCTTGGTGTCCAGATTAATGCTGTATCATTCACAAAAATAGAGTGTCTACACTGGCCGAGTGGATTTTATTTCATTATTTTTTCTCAGACTGAATGCATTAGAGAATATTTCTGTGTTGCAAATTATTTTTCTGCATAATTCTTGTTGTCAAGTCAGCTAGATCCTGTTTTCTTCACTCTCTCTCTTTTTTTTTTTTGCCTAGAATGCACTGCCTCTTGGTAATTACATGTTGTTGTTGTTTTCAGGGGTTGTTGATATTCAAGAATGTAGCCATAGAATTCTCTCCAGAGAGGTGGGAATGCCTGAACCCACTTAGTGAATATTGTACAGAAAAGTGACGTTAGAGAACCGGAGAAACCTGGTTTTTCTGGGTGAAGACACTGAGCACACAATCCCTATTTCATAGTAAGGATTTCATGTCTTTCCTTTGTAGAATGTTTTCTGGGAAATTCTGCTTTGGCAAATGAGTTTCACGTTTCTGCTATCAAAGAAAAGTTGGTGGTTTGTTAACATAGAAAAGGAAAAATTAAAGATACTTCATTTTGACAATCATTCTCTCTTTTAAACTGACCTGTGTCCTTCTATGTATATTAGTAGTAAGCCCAGAAATTTAGTGGCATAGAATATTGTTGCCGACACCTACAATCCAAAGGCTGCCAAACATTTCTGACTTACTAATACTGAGCTAAGAACCCACAAATTTAAAATTCTATCTAAATGTTCTAATGGTTCTGTTGGAAAACAGTATTTTGGGATTAATTTTCAAGAATTTTCTATAATTTGTTTTCTAATGAATGCAGTACTAGTTTTGAAATTGAAAAATCTTAGCAAGAGTCATGTTACTTTTTTCTAATAAAACAGGTCCTACTGTCTCTAAGCTGGACCTGATCACCAGTCTGGAGGAAAGAAAAGAGCCCTGGAATGTGAAGAGGCACAGACATTATCCAAACCCCCAGGTAGGTCAGCATCAATGAAGCAGATGACACAGGTCAAGGAGGAAACAGATCTTGAAGAGTGGTTTGGGAAGGTGGCTGCTCCAATGGAAATGGTTTCGGAGAAGCCTGGGATCCTTTCTTTTGTTGGCACAAAAGGACCTCTGTTCCATGCTCTGAAATTCTCCAAAAATCTGCTTCTCTTTCAATGATCTTCTTTCAAAGTTACAGTGAAAATCAAAGTCCTCTTAATGGTTTGTAAGGGACTGCATTTCTGTTGCTTTTGGGGATGTCCTAATATCTGCTTACTTATTTAGAACATACATGTTAAGCCGTGTTTAAAATTTTCTTTTTCCATCATGTTGGAAATATTTGAGAGTAGTGGTGATTTTGTCATTTGATTGAGAATTTTTAAAAACTCTGCAATAGATGTTATACGTTTTCTGCTCCATGATTTTCTATCCTAGGGAGGTTTCCATGTGATTTTATAGAAATCCATACTCCATAATTCTACCAGGATACAGAGTTTCTCTCTAGAGAGAAGACACCCTGATGTTATTTTACTTTATTTTTTCTTTTTCAATATTAACTGAAATTTGTCCTTTAAACTCTATATGTCCAAATTTCTTAGTATACTATATCACTCATAACAATGATAAATGTACATTAAACTCCTACATGTTACCTTGTTTTACAATGACTCATTTTTTTAGTATGAAGCTAGTACTAGGTTACATATAGACATATAAACATACATACCTATACACGTGTTTATTTATGTGTTTTATGTCTGATTTTTTATACATAAATAATTGTAAAACTATATGTTGTATATAATGTAATAATTTTATGTGCCTACACATTGTGAAATGATGACTACAATTAAGTTAATGAACATATCAATCACTTTACATAGTTTCAATTTATATTTTTTGTAATGAGAACACATAATGTCTATTATTTTAGCAAATTTTTTGAGCACATGAGACATTAGCCATAAATCACTATGTTATACATTAGATCCCTGATAATTATAATTGAAATTTTGCAACCATTGAAAGAATCTCCCATTTCACCTACCTGCAGGCCCTGATTGACCACTACTGTACTCTCTTCCTCTGTGAGTGCAAACTTTTTTGATTCCACACATGAGTGAAATCACGTAGTATTTTTGTGTGTGTGCACCTGGCTCACTTCAATTAGCACAATGTCTTAAAACTTCATCCATGAAGGGGAAATTACAGTGTTCTTTGTATTTTTATTTCTGAATAATATGCTATTGTGTATATATACTATATCTTCTTAACATAGAATCTACATATATTTAGGTTGTTTTCATAGCTTTGTCATTTTGAGAAATGCTGTGTTGGATATAAGAATGCAGATATATTTTGAGATGCTGATTTTATTTCCTTTGCTTATATACCCAGAAAAGGGATTCGTATGTTGGATGATAGTTTATTCTTTAGTTTTACAAGAATGTTCACTGTCACTACCACCTTTACACTCACCAATAGTATATGGAATTTCTTTTCCTTCACAGCTTTGTTAAGACTTCTTTCTCTTCTGGTTGATACTAGTTATCCTAACTAGTGTAAGAATATCTCATCATTGTGCGATTTGAAATTGTGCCTCTATTGGTGTCATTGAGCACCCTTTATTATTCCTGTTAGAAATTTGTGTGTCCTCATTGGAAAAGTAACTGTTCATTTTGGGCTATTTTTTAGTCTTTTTCTTGTTTTCACCTTTGATTTGTAAAATTTGCTTGTAAAGTTTGAATATTAGCCTCTCATCAGATTTGGTTTGCAAGTATTTTTTCTTATCCTGTAAACCTTCTCCCTGTCTTTACTGTGCAGAAGCTTTTTAGTTTGATGCAGTCTAACTTGTTATTATCTCTTTTGTTCCTCTAGTCATATAAAACAAAATGATTACTAAGACCAATATCAATATCAAGGAGGGTTTCCAAATCCTTTTGTGTGTGTTTTGTTTTGTTTTGTTTAAGTCATGGTCTATTTCTCTCACCCAGGCTGTAGTGTGGTGGCAAAATCAAGGTTCATTACAACCTTGTACTCCTTAGCTTAGGTGACTATTCCAACTCAGCCTCCTGAGTACAGGGATTACAGGCTCATGACAACATACCCAGCAAATTATTAGTATTTTTTTAGGCACAAAGTCTTGGCATATTGTATTGCCTAGGTAGGTCTTGAACTGCTTGACTCAGGTGCTGAGATTACAGACATGAGCAACCGCATTCAGCTAATACTGTCTTATTCATGTCAATATAAGGTTCACAAGATTTATTCTTACCATAACACAGGACAAGATTTTTTTTCAGGGTGCCACATATTCTCTATCCATTCATTCACTGAAGGACACTTAGGTTGCTTCCACATTTTGATCTTTGTAAATAATGCTGCCATAAACATGGATATACACATATCTTTTTCAGCTTCTGCATTCCATCTTTGGATAGACACCCAGAGTAGTTAGTCTTGTCATTTTCTTTTTCTTTTCTTTTCTTTTTTTTTGAGTTGGAGTCTCAATGTGTAACCAAGGCTAGAGCACAGTGGCACACTGCTCATGGCCACTGCAGCCTTGACCTGCTGTGCTCAAGTGATCCTTCCACCTCAGCCTTCCAAACAGCTGCAACTACAGGCATACACCACCACACCCATGTGATTTTTATTTATTTATTACAGAGATGGTTTCTCCCCAAGTTGCTCAGGCTGGTCTCTAACCTGTGGGCTCAGGAAATTCTCTCCCCTCGGGCCCCCAAAGTGCTGGGATTATAGTTCTGAGCCACTGCACCCAGCTCAGTTCTCATGTTTACATTTATGCATTTAATCATTTTGGATAGTTTATTGTGTATGATTTAAGAGTCCATCTTTATTTTTTTCTTTGTGGATAGCCAGTTTTCCAACATCAATTATTGAAGAAGGTTTGTTTCCTCATTTTATGGCCATGCCAACCTTGTTAAAGATCATTTAAGTGTATTCATAAGCATTTATATTGAAGTTTTCTATTTTGTTCAATTATCTGTTTTTCTGAATACCAGTACCACATATTTTTATTTCTGTTTGTTTGTCATATGTTTTAAAATCAGGAAGTGTGAAGTGTGATATCTTTACCTTATCCTTTATTGCTAACTTTTAAAAAGTATTTATAGTACCTTGAGATTCTATGTAGATTTAGAATTAAAAAATATTTTTTCAAAGAAGAGTATCAGTGAAGTATTCATAGGAATACATTAAATGTGTATATCACTGAGGGTGAAGTTGACATTTTAATGATAATGATCTTCTGCCTTCTGTTGAGTTGGGGTCTCAGCATGTCTTCCATGCTAGATTATAATGAAATGATTATGACTCAAAACACTCTCAACCTCCTGGGCTCAGATAACCCTTCCTCCTCAGTTTACTGATTAGCTGAGATGACAGGCATATGCTACCATGTCTGGCTACTTTTTTATTTTTTGTGGATCGGGGTCTTGCTATATTGTCTAGGCCACTTTCAAACTCCAGAGCTCAAGCGATTCACTGACCTCAACCTCCCAAGCTGCTGGGATTACATGACTGGCTAATTTTTGATTTATTATAAAGATGAGGTTTTGCCAAGTTGCCTGGGCTGGTCTCAAACCAGTGGGCTCAGACCATCCACTTGCCTCAGCCTCCCAAAAGTTCTGGAATTACAGGCTGATCCACTGAGCCTGGCCTTTAAAAAAAAAAAATCTCATTCTGTCACCCAAGGTGGAGTATAGTGGCACTCTCATGGTCACTGCAGCCTCAGCCTGCTGGGCTCAGGCGATCCTTCCACCTCAGTCTTCCAAGTAGCTGGAACTACAGACAGGCACCACCATGTCTGGTTAATTTTGAATTTATTGTACACATTAAACATTGTAAGCATAGCACTGCAAACATATTAAGCACGGCAAACATTTTATTTTCCCCTTTTTGTTGTTCATGAGTCAAAGCATTGACTAGTTTGTCATGGGAAAAGGGTTACAGTGGAATCTTAAGTTTAAAAGTTTAAAAGACAGTTGATATTTGTCTTTTTACAAAATGAACAATCCAACTTAATATGCAGGGTCCCATGATTGAAGCAAGGAAAATAATAGGACAAAGGGTCTGGCCAGGCTGATAATAAGAGTTGTTAGCTATGCGTTCCAATTAAATAGGGACCAGAATTAGGATTTATTATTTTCTAAATTTCATTTTCATTTTTATATTCTATCTTGGACTTTTGGGAGAGTGATTTAATGACTCCTGATTTGTTGGCATAGAAAAAACAATTTTCTCTGAGGGCTTCACAGAGTCCCCCTTGGGCTAGAAACAGTAAAGTCTAGGCCTCTATGACTTTGGAGGGTCACTTCTGCCAGAGATTTACCAGGTTGTGGAGTTGGTGTATAGCAGATTGAATATTTTCTAGGTCATTTTTGATGTATTGTATAAAATCAGATTGACCTAATTCTTCATAGACCACAGCAGCAGTTCCAATTGCAGCTGTTCTAGCTATGCTTATTCCAACTATATCAGGTATTAGTTAAGGAACAGTAAACTTTTTATGAGCAATTGGAAACTAGGTGGATTAAGTGAGAGGGCTCCGTCCGAGCCACTATAAGCATATACTTGAGGCAGCACAAAAATAGAAATATGTAAAATAGACTGGTTGACTGACCCTTTTGTAATAGCACATTTTGTAAGGCCTGTGGAACTAATAAACCAGGGGTTAACAGGGGCTATATTGGTCATGGTCTGGGTAAGAGATATATTGCAAATATTATAGGATGATTATGCAGTTAAATTGAAACCTGGAATCATAAGACAGGAAGCTTTGCCAGTTATATTTCCCAGTGTAACATATATTATTTCTGGAGAGCATTTAGTTTCATCAGCATCTCCAATAAGTGGGATCTTAGCCCCAATTCCTATATAGTGAGGGGGTCTTGGGTTTAAGCAAAACCTGCAGTCTGAGGACAACTACACGATAGTGATATAAAGCAAATGGTGCATACTAGTTAACATCAGAAAAAGACCAGGGTGTTGTTGGCCCAAGTGTAGAAGTGGTTGAGATAAACTTGAGGGTTGTTGGGGTAAACCTGGGGTAGTGACTTGGTTAGCAGAAGGCAGAGGCTGAGGCAGAATACGTGGCAGCAACGATGGTGGAATTTTATGGTAATTGTATAAAGGGTTTTTTATCTCTGCCAATGGCCCTATGGGTTTGGTTGGATGGCTACTAAAGTTTGGCATTAGATGGTGAATAAAGCACCATGATTTTTGCCTGCTACATAGAGTCATATCCCCAGGAGTAACCTTCAGTCCAAAAATTCTGGAGGGGATCAGTGATTTTTATATACATAGGTGATTGGGCAGAGTCTGAACTAGTACCTTTCCAAACAGTGATTAAGGATGTATCATTAGGTCCTCCCTTATAGGTGGCAATAGTTGTACAATTTCAGTCTGGGCAAAAGAGTTTATTTATTATTACATTTTGACCTTTTTGGATTGTTAGGACATAAGTAAAAATTTACTTTCTGTGAAGTATAATACATGATACCATTATTACGGACAACATAAGGGACATTATGGATGACAAATTTTCTTCTTATATTTGTTAAGTCAGTCAGATTTAATTTAAACTGAACTAAATTGGGAGGTTCTGTCCAGTCCTGGGTAGCCAGAACTTTTGCAGACATAACAAAAATTAGGGGAAAAGTATAACTGGCAAAAATAAAACACGTTAAACTTATTGTAAGCAAAGTAGGGCAGTAATACATCCTACGCATAGGAGATAGGATAACATTAACAAAATTTTTTCACCACATTTCCAGTTAACAGGAGCTTTAGCAGTTAAAACTATACCAAAAGCTAAGGCAAGTTGGGTGACTAAGGCAAGGGTTAAAGAAGGGTAAGAGTACATTTAAAAATTTATCAACCAATAAAACAGTTTATTTTGGGCAGTTAGAGTCTTAAGTTTCATCTGTGCATAGGTTGGTCAATCTGTGGTGCCATTGAGGCCAAACGGAGAGCTCAGTGGGGACCTGAGGTGGCCAGTCTGGTAGATATTGTGCATGGCAGGGGTCTGAAGGTAATTTTGAAAGAATTTTTAAGATTCCTTGCTGCTGTTCTGTTGACTGAACTGGTCAGTGGAACAATGTTGTTCTCTTTGGCTCTTTTGACTTTTGAGTGATGAATTCAGGTCAGTATTCTGTCAATCTTGAGTGCTGTTGGAGTGCTGATGATGACAATGAAAAGGTCCCTTCCAGGTGGGGGTTAGTTCTTTTTTTCTGAAACTTTTTGACAAAAACCAGGTGCCCAGGCTGGAATGGATGACAAGGCATGAAGTAGAGTTGGCAAGACAGCACGGACATCAGAGTGGACAACAGCCTGGACTTGTTGAAGGGACTGAAGATACTTTAACAGGGATTGATTAGTAATTTCTTCAAGGATGGGATCCCATAACTGGGGTAACAGAGGAGGGGGGTCTTCCAAACATGATTTCATATGGATTAAACCCAGCCTTGTATGGGGTGCATTGGGTCCAGAGAAGAGCCAGAGGCAAGAGGTTTACCCATTTTTAATTGGTCTCTATTATTAATTTGGTTAAAGTTTTTTTAAAGTTCGATTCATGCATTCTACCTGTACAGAACTCTGTGGTTGCTAAGCGTAGTGTAATTTCCAGTTAATATTTAGCTCTTTACTAACCAGATGAACTAAGGATGAGGTAAAGGCAGGACTATTATCAGACCAATATAGAGGGGGACGCCAAAACTAGGAATAATTTTATTTAATAAAAACCTTGTAATGAGCCAGGCTCGGTGGCTCAGCGTGTAATCCCACGCCTTTGGGAGGCTGAGGTGAGTGGATTGCCTGAGCCCGCGGGTTCAAGACCCGCCTGGGCAACTTGGCGAGACCTCATCTCTACAATAAATCAAAAATAAGCCAGGCGTGGTAGTGTACACCTGTAGTGCCAGCTACTTGGAAGGCTGAGGTGGAATGATCACTGGAGCCCAGCAGGTTGAGGCTGTGGTGGCCAGGAGCGGCCACTGCACTCCAGTCTGGGTGACAGAGTTAGACTCCAACTCAAAAAAAAAAAACCCTTGTAAGTGCAGTTTTATTTTTTGTGGCAAAAGCTTCTGCCCATCCAGAAAAAAGTGTCCACAAATACTAGCAAATAGTTATACCCTGCATCAGAGGGTTTTACCTCAGTAAAATCTAAATCCTATTTTTCTCCCAGGCTTAATCCTCAGACCCTAATTCCCTATAAGGACTTGGGCCTTGTTTTGCAGTAACTGGGACACAGGTAGGGCACATTTCAGCTGCTGTGGTGGCCAGGCCTTTTAAGTCATTGGTATGATAATGACAACTTAGCAATTCAGTTATTTTAGTACCTCCCTTGTGGTTGATAGTATGTAGTTGCCTCATTAAGTTATGCACTAGGGCTGTAGGTGTTATGACTTTAGTTTTTGACCCACCATCTTGTGGGCTCCTTGTGAGCTCCTGCCAAGTCCACTTGTTTTTCTTTTTCTTGGGTAAAAGTGGGCTGTTGTGGGAGAGAAATTTTATTTTCATTTTCTTATGGTCAGAAATAGATACATTGTATAATTTCAGTCTTTTTCTTTTGTTTTTTTTTGAATCAGAATCTCACTCTGCCACTCAGGCTGAAGTGCAGTGACATATTCACGGCCACCACTGCCTCGACATGCTGGGTTCAGGTGATCCTTTCACCTCAGCCTTCCAAGTAACCGGAACTACAGGCATTCAACACTATGCATAGCTAATTTTTTTAATTTATTGTGGAAACAAGGTCTTGCCATGTTGCCCAGGCTAGTCTTAAACCCATGGACTCAGATAATTCTCTCACCTCCACCTTCCAAAATGCTGGGATTACAGGTGTGAGCCACTGTGCCCAGCTAATTTTGGTCTTCTTTAATGTGCTGAGACTTGTTTTGTGCCCTCATGTTTTGTATCTTGAAGAGTGTGCCATGTGAAGTTGAATATACAGTGTATGTTGGTGTTGGTTGGAGTGTTCTGTAATACTTTTAGTCTAAATTGTCTCTAGTGTTGTACAGGGCCTCTGGTTCTTTATTGATATTTCATCTGGCATCTCTATTCATTATTAAAAGTGTTGTATTCAGTTATTTCAAAGTTACTGTGTTGCTGTTTATTTTTTGCTTTATTTTGACCATGTTTGCTTCATATATTTAGGAATCTTGATATCAGATACATACACATTTGTACCTGCTGTTGATTCCTAATAAATTGTTCATTTTTATAATTATGTAATATTATTCTTTGCTTTATGTGAGAGTATTTTAGAAGGGAGGGTTTGAGTTGGAGTCTCACTCTGTCACCCAGGCTGTAGTGCAGTGGCAAGATCACGGTCACCGCTGTCTGGACCTGCTGGGCCCCAGCAATCCTTCTGTCTCAGCCTTTCAAGTAGCTGGAACTATAGGTACGTGCCACCACACCAGGCTAATTTCTTGACTAATTGTAGAGAAGAGGTGTAACCAAGTTTCCTAGACTCATCTTGAACCTGTGGGTTCAGGAAATCCTCTTGCCTTGGCCTCCCAAAGTGCTGGGATTATATGCATGAGCCACTGCTCCCAGCCATATTGTGTGTGTGTGTGTGTGTGTGTGTGTGTGTATGTGTGTGTGTGTGTGTGTGTGTGTGTGTTGGAGTCTGACTCTGTCACCCAGATTATATGCATGAGCCATTGCTCCCAGCCATATTGTTTGTGTGTGTGTGTGTGTGTGTGTTTGTGTGTGTGTGTGTGTGTGTGTGTTGGAGTCTGACTCTGTCACCCAGACTGCAGTGCAGTGCCATCTCCCGGTCCAGCCATAGTTTTGATTTTTGTCAGTCTCCTCCTATCACTCAGGCTGGAGTACATTGGTATGCTAATGGCTACTGCAGACTTGGTCTGCTCGATTCAAGCAATCCTTCCTTCTGTCTTCCAAGTAGCTGGAACTACAGGCACAGACCACCATACTCAGCAAATTTTTTGTGTGGAAAGCAGAGTTTTGTGTCTCTGTTCAGATGCACTGCTGCCGGTATGTGGTCTCAAAGACACTGTACTCTACGTCTCCACAGTGACTGTCTAAGAAGTTTGGTCCTGATGCCACCACAGCTGCTGTTTACAGAGCAGGTGCTCCTTGTGGTCTGATGTCTTTCACTTACATTTTGTGCCTCTGACCCTCCTCTGCTCACCCATTCTCTGGAGTAGCTGGATTCCAGGTTTGTTCCAGTTTTCTGGGAGTCAGTTGCATAATATTTCAAAGAGTCTTTAGAAATTCCACCCTAAATATGTAAGTCAATTCAAGATTCTCACTAATTTATTTTATAACCCAAAGTTTATCTGTACTTGAGCTGTGAAGAATTCTATGTATTGTAGATCCTATCAATCTGATGCTGCTGGATTGTTTATAAAGCTGGGCATCTTAACTTTGTTAAGATTATTTCTATCAGTAATTTGATGTCTGAGAGTACTTTGTTTATATTATGGACACACTGTAACAGGCACTTCTTTTTTAGTTGGAGTCTCACTCTGTTGCCCAGTTTGATAATTCTTCTGCCTCAGCCTTCCAATTAGCCTCCACCAGAGGCACATGCCACCATGCCTGGCTAATTTTTAATTTATTGTAGATAGGAGGTCTCACCAAGTTACCTGGGTTGGTCTTGAACCCATGGGCTCAGGTAATCCACTTCCTTCAGCCTCTGAAAGTGCTGAGATTACAGGTTTCAGACATTGCACCTGGCCAGTCACATGCACTTTTAAATATCTTGGTGTATTTAACTCTCCCAACAACTTGATTAAGTAGGCCTGAGCTCCCCATTTTACAGGTGAGAAAAGTGGCACTCAGACAGGTTAAGTACCTTTATTAATGTCACAAGAGTTTTTTTATTCATTTTAAATGTTAACTTTGAAGTCTTCCTCTATGATGTGTACACTTCTAGCTGCATAATTAACACGTGTAGACCTAGCCCTGTATCCCACATCTTTAAAATGAAAATTAAAAATTGACGGGGCTTGGTGGCTCCATCTGTTATCCCAGCAATTTGGGAAGTCGAGGCAAGTAGATGTCCTGAGCCTGCAGTTTTGAAACCAGTCTGGCCAACTTGGTGAGACCTCATCTCTACAATAAATAAAAAATTAGCCAGGTGTGATAGCACATCTAGAGTTCCAGCTACTTTGAAGCTGAGGTGAAAGGATTCCGGGAGCACAGCATGTCTACGCTGGGGTGGCTGTGAGAGTGCCCCTGAACTCTAGCCTGGGCAATGGATTTAGAATCCAACTAAAAAAATAATTAAAACAAAACAAACAAAAAAGTTTACACTCCTCTCATATTGTATTTTGTGTCTCTCTATTCACCTCACTAAGGGTGTATGTCCCTTTCAAGGTCTATTTTCTACTTGATGAGAGAGAAATTGGAAATTGTTGGGGGAAGGAACCAGTTGGCACTTGGCCTTCCCTGTACTCTTACCCTTGACTGAGGTTATGTTTTCTGAGTGAGGTGGTGCAGGTAGATCCTGACCAGTCTTCACCTGGAATATCACGTACAGATAACTCTCAGTTTTTGCAGTGTACTTTCTTTCTCCTAATTATTCCTCCTGAGCTTTCTCTTACAGGTTTGCATTGTATACTATCATACAATGGAAATTTTTCCAACCTGGAGGCCAGCATGGCAGCCGAGGCATGTGCCTACAATTACGAATATTGGTAAAAATAAAACTGTTGCCTTTGTATCAAAAGATAACAATACATTTTTTCTAATTATAAAAAAATACATAGTGTAAAAAAAAAATCAGACAGATCTCTGTGAGATGAAAGTCTTTACTTGCATACCATTCCTCTAAACTTACTCCCTTCTTAGGTGTAAGCAAAAATGTGTTTTTCTTGCATCCTGCAGCCCTGTTTGATTGCATCTCCTGCCACTCAGGATCAGAGTGGGGAGGCCTAGAGCCTTATCTAATCAGCAGATGATGACTTGGAAATTGTCCAGAGAGTTGCTGAAGTGAAGAGGCAGCTTGCAGCTCCTGACCGACCTTTTTGTATCTGGTGCTGGGGGAAATTCTGGGTTATCTCTGAGAGAACTGCGGGTCTTTAATTCAGCCTTTGTCACCCTGTGACCTGCTTGTCCTGGGAGTCCATAGGGAGGACGCCAGGATACCTGGAAGCTGGGAGATGGTAAGTTGGGGGTGGCTGAGAGAAGGAGAGGGAGGATGAACCTGGATGACACAGCTGTGGCGGGACAGGCCTTCCCATCACCTCCGAGCCTGCACTTGACCCTGCAGGCAGCTTGGCCCGGTCCCATTGGTGCAGGGTGGGGCTGGGCTGGTCCCCAGAGTCCTGTCCCTGAAGCGACCTCACTGAGCAGAGGCTTCTCCAGGCAATCCTGCTCTGCAGATATGTGTCACCAATCAGGGTTGTAGAGGAGGAATCCAACCCATGAGAGGAGGGGCTGTGGGCCTAACCTCATCACTTTCTCCTTCCCAAGGTTAAAGGAAGTCTGACACAGTGCTAAGGAGTCTCCTTAGACCATCAGCGGATTGTGAATCCCTAAGCCCCAGTCAGGGCTTGTGGTGTGGGGTCCCTGGAGGGGTAGCCCTGTTGCCGGTTGATTACAGTCAGGCAGTGGCCTGATCAGGAATATCAAGGTGGAAATCCCCAGGGTATGTCATCAGGGTCATTTGCAGTTGGTGTCACCAGGTGCAAACACTGTTCTGCTCGGCAGACAGCCAAAGTCAAGAAAAGAAGCTGGAGTAGGGGATGTGAGTTTATTTGGGAGAGCCATTAAACCGAGAAAATGAAGTGCCAGTGTCCTTTTAGATTGTGTGTTTTTGTTTTTGTTTTATCCAGGTCAGCAGTGGGGGGAGAAAGAGGGTACAGGATTGCCTGAACCCAGGGATTTGAGAACAACCTGGGCAACATAGCACATCCATGTAGCTTTGAAAGCCAAAAGAATTTAGCTGAGTGGTCACACATGCCTGTAGTTCCAGCTCCTTGGGAGCCTGAGATGAATCCTTTGTGCTCAGGTCAAGGTTGTGATAAGCTGTTGTGAAGTGAGGTGCCACTTCTTCCTGCTGGGTGACAGAGTGAGACTCAGACTCATAAAATACATTTAATTAAAAAAAATTAAAGTCATATTTCAACATGTAGATGTGACTTGTCCAGATAATCTCACCTGAAAACAAATGCCAGGGAAGGAGGAGGAAGAGGCAACGCTGGCTGATTCCAGTCTAGGCAAGTGGATTGCCTGACTCCACGGGTTTGAGACTCACCCAGGCAACTTGGCGAGACCTCGTCTCTACAATAAATCAAAAATTAACCAGGCACAGGAGCGCATGCCTCTAGTTCTGACTACTTGGAAGGCTGAGGTGGAAGGATCTCTAGAGCCCAATGGGTCAAGGCTGCAGTAGTTGGGAGCCTACTCTCAACTCAAAAAACAAACAAACAAACAAACACTGATTTCCAGGTAAGTGTATCCCAGTTCAGGGACAGTGTCTCTTTTACTTTTGGAAAATTATGATTTTAGAACTTGCAAACCTCTACTGCTACTTGTGATGGTCCTGCTCGAGGCATCTGTTTAACTAGGTTTTGTTCTTATTTAATAGTTAGGGGCTCTGAAACTCAGTTTTGAGAGGTTTAAACTAGGTCTGTTTAACTAGGTTTTGTTCTTATTTAATATTTAAGGGCTCTGAAATATTCTTTTTCCTTATGTGCCAGTGCCTTCTCTTTGTTTCTTCTTTCAGGCTTCATAGATGCCATGCACAGTTATCACCATGAATTTATGAACTGTGGTATTAAACATGTTCTCTTGTGGCTTTGAAACAGATGCTTACATCTCATCATCATAGACTATACCCATGTGATAAACCTGCACAGGTTTAGTCACTGAATTCAAAAAAATAAAATCATAAAGAAGAAAGTGTACCTTACCCATTCATTGATTGAAAGAAGGTCACCATAAATTTCCTCATCCTTGATGTCTTCGCTTGGAGAAGTTGATGAGTTGAAAGAAGGGAGGTCTTAGGGGGCGGAGGCAGGAGATCGTAGGGGGCAGAGGCAAAAGAGATGGAAGAGGTGGATAAAAGGCAGGAGAGTTGGGAAACTGGGGGTAGCTTTACAGAAACACATCTTCATTTCTGTCTGATGATTTTATATTTTTATTTGCCAAAAAATGTGACTGCATAATACAGATTCTTCTTCCATGATTTGCTTTAGTTTCAGTGCCCTGTTGTAAAGAGGCCCTGTTACCAAGAAATCAAAAGTGATCTCCAATCTCAGTACCTTTCTGCCAGCTTATATGATGCCAAATTGCCTCCTAAGTAGCTGGAGATGTAAATATGTGCCACTATGTCTAGCCAAGTTTTGGATTTGTAGAGGCAAGTTCTCACTAAGTTGCCAGGCTGGCCTGAAAGTCCTAAATTCTGGCAGTCCACTACATTGCCTTCCAGAGAGCTGGAGTTACAGGCATAAGCCACCATGTTCAGTCTCTACTGTTTCCTTTCCTGTCACCTTACACTTAGTTGAAATCACTTGTCATCTGCTGCTAACTCCTCTGGTGTGGCCTCTTGTGTATGGAATGTCTCAAGATCTATATCTTGATCTATATTCCAATATTTTTGCCATATACTCGATTATGCTTTATAATTTCCTTGATTGGCTGTACAGTGAGAAAAATAAGTGTGGAAATAACAAGACACTACAAGATTTCTACATATATTTGGAAAAGAGCAAAAACAATTATAAATATAACAAATCAACAACATAAAATGTCTGGGATACACTTCAAATTTGATTGAGCTGATAACAGATCTAGTGAGCTGAAATATTGAGCATAATTTATATATTCAGTAAAAAAGGTGCAAGTAATAAAACATACAATTTGTTGTGGGGGAAGATGGTGACTGAGCCAAATTGGACTATGCGAGTCCCTGTGTGAGTGAGTGAGTTTGTGGAAAATTTTGTGTATGTGTTGTGAGCAAGTGGGCATGTAAGTGGCAGACTAAGTGAGGACTAGGGAGCTAGTGGCCAGGGCTCTCCTGGTGAAGCAGCTGGTGCCACAGTGTCTGGGCTTGGACTCCAGTGATTCCCGGGATGCATAAGCCGAGCACCATTTTCTCTTTCTTTTCTTTCTTTTGTTTAATCAAAAATCCTCCCTGGCAAGAAAACGCTGGTAGAGACTGTCTAAGAAGGACTCATGAGCAGGTGGCCAGGCCCCTTGTGCAACAGCAGGTGCTGCAGTTTCTCTACTTTGTCCCTGGCTCTTCCTGGGTCTCAGAAGTGGGGCACCATTGTTTTTTCTAAATGGAGGGAAGTTTTCCTTTGGAAAAGTGGCAGGGAGATACTATTGCCCCAGGCACTCCCTCACCATTGAAGCAGGAGAGAGACTGCTCTGGACTTTGCCTCATCACTTCAGCACCTTGCAGGGTGCTGGAAGGGGCTGCAGATGGAGTCCAGAGGAAAGTCCCCATGGAAGAGGACAAGGGAGGTATCCCACCACCATAATGAAGGTGGGGCAAGACAGTGCTCCGAATTGCTCATCACAGACCAACAGATCTGATCCGTGACTGGCGGATCAATACTCAGGGCTTGATCATGGCCCAAAGGGAATACTCTGAGACAACAAATTTCAGAGGGACTTGATGAGTGCTAAGTTCCAGGTGCCCCACCCCCTACCCTGATCCAGCTTGTCAAAGAGTCACATGCCAGATCAGAACATAGCTAAGCAATGGCCACCACAGTACAATGAACACATGGTCTGGCCAGAGCTTAACAAAAGCAATGGCAAGTTGCTTACCATCATCATTTTGTGCTATTCTAAATCCTTTCCCTTTGATGGGCAGGTCAAGTGAGTTGACGGAGGACAGGTGGAGCAGTGCATTAGTCACATGACTGCTACCATGGTGATAGAGTCTTTCAGGAAGGGCATAAAGGGCCTATTAGGTTCATTTATTATGACTGGAGGCAAATTTTCAGAGTGGAAGCTCTAATTAAAACAAAACAAGCTAGTGAGGGGTTGGTTGTAAGACAGTTAGCAATAGCTACCTCTTAGCTACTGGTTCTGGCCTTGCCTGATGAATAGAGGGCTATCTAGGCAATTTTGCTCAGAAAACATAACAGAACTAGGCAGTGTCAAAATGGCTGCTCTTTGGCGATATCAACTCCATCTTGAGAGACCCAAGAGATTCAAAAAAACTCTAAGAGAACTATTACTATATGAATTCCTACCCCACGTTC
>NW_007257586.1:231726-242049 GCF_000164805.1 Carlito syrichta
TTAGATAACAGTAGACTGGTGGCACCAGCCACCCCCCCCCATAGGTTCTGCGTTCTTTAACCTTCTGCCTGCTTGCTAAACCTAGCTTATCTGACATTCCACCCTGCTCATTTAGCAGCTCCCCATCAATTAGAGGTAGCTGAGCGGACCAGACCAATCCCAAGTGCCCCCGTACCCATTAGGAGAAATTACCCAATCATGTAAAAACAAGTTTAAAGTTCTTTCCCCTCCCTCTGTAATTGTGCATAAAAACTGCTTGCCATACTGGATCGGCGCTCTCGTCCCTGAAGCTGCTGCGGCTTCAAACGTGAGCCCAGACTCGAGCCTGAATAAAGACCCTTGTGTGTTTGCATCAGAGCTGGCTCTTTGGTGGTCTCTCGGATTTTGAAATTTGGGTTTAACACATCTTATGTTCTTTCAAACCTTAATCTTGAAGCAGATGCATGGACTAGAGATGCCAAGCATTGGTCAGTCCTCACACTGCAAAAGACGCAGGTAGTTCTTTTAGGGAAGCCTGCCCCGCAGGTGCGCCTGTCTGTTTACAGCAGTCACGGAAGGAGCCCGTGATCGTGAGAAAACTTACAGAGCTGTGGAAAGTCATGGGTCCACAAGGATTTATGGCCAGGTTTGAGATGGAAATGGAAGGTATAATTTTTTTCCAGAAACTATAATTGTTATTTTACTGGTTCTGTTTTTAGATATTGTCAAATAAAATTAATTTGAGTTTGTGGAAAATAACGTTATGATAATATATTGCAATAGGGTGAAAGCACCAGGTATAGGACCTGCAAGTATCTCAAGATTTAGGCAGAAATGGACTTCCTTCCATGTGGAGAAACAAAGAAGATCATAAAGGGAATGGGAGGGGAAGTACAGGGTGGTGGGTGGCACCCACAGATCGAAGTTCCAAGAATGTTTCACTCCAAAGTCAGCTCGTTTTAAGGAGGACCATAAAGAGAGGTGTGTGTTGGCTCAAGCTGTGGGTGGGTCAGAGTTGAGGGGTCAGGGTAAAGAAAATGTTTCCTTCACAGGTGTTTTGTTATGACCAGTATAGAAATATCAATCAAACTACACCCTATGGAATGTTTACCTTTTAAAAACCCACTACTCATTGTGGTCGCCAACAAACGTTATTTGGGACACTAGTCCACTCTACGTCACCGGGATCAATTAAGGACTCATAATCTGACCTTCCCCGTATGCTGGCATTGTTTCTCACAATTCAGTCATCTCACCTTAATTTTCTGATAAGCAAGGAGATCATCTGGATTTGTGAATTTCTTGCATCTGTGTATATTTCTCTTTTCTCTTTCGCTCTCCATTTTTTAAAAGCAGGATTTATTGAGAGAACAGAAAGCTATCAAAGTGGGAGGAGACCCAAAGGGGTTGCCCTACACTCTCTTTATATCCAGGAGTATGTGGGTCTTTTTTCTTTGGTACTTGGCTCTGGCAAAGGCCAGTTTGTCCAAAATGTCACTGGTGAGTGTGGCTTTCCCCAGTGGGGCAAAAAATGTGGACTCACCTTGAAACTACTCACAGGGTACATTGGAGTGACTTGAAGCCTCTGCAGATTGGTATTGAGTCCTCCAACCCAGCAGTCAAGCCACCAGCTGCCATTCCTATGCCAGAGTTCCCGGCATGCTCTGTGCTACATTCCACATCTGGCTCCTACCCCCCAAATTCCGGTACAGGGCTGCAACTCAACCTCAAACTGTTACAGGTAAATAGGTGCTTTTATTCTTGCCTCCTGCAGCCACGTCTGATCACATCTGCTGTCACTCAAGATCAGTAGGCTGGGGCCTGTGGCCTTATCCAATCAGCGGATGTTAGCTTGAAACTGCTCAACTAGAGAGGAGCCGGAAGTGAGGGGGTGGCTTCCAGGCTCAGACCAGACTTTTTGTATCCTGCATCTGACAAACAGTAGAAATGAAAAATAATAAAAATACATGTTTGGGAAGAAAGTTTAAATGTAATCATTACATCGATAATCCTCTGATCAGTTTTTACATTGAGATTGAGGCCAGGCTGGTGGCTCAGCCTGTAATCCTGCACTTTGGGAGGCTGAGGTGAGTGGATAGCCTGAGCCCGCGGGTTTGAGACCTGCCTGGAAACTTGGCAAGACCTCATCTCCACAATAAATCAAAAAATTAGCCGCGTGTGGTAACGAGCACCTGTAGTTCCAGCTACTTGGAGGGCTGAGGTGGAAGGATCTCTGGAGCAAAGCAGGTTGATGGTGCATTGGCTGGGAGCATGCCACTGCACTCCAGTCTGGACAGCAGAGTGAGACTTCAACTCAAAAAAAACCCCATAAAAATTAAAATTAAAAATATATTTTTTTAAAATGGCAAAGTCAGCAAAGTTTTTTTTTTTTTAGCCTAGGGTATGTATTTTTTTTTTTCAGGCCACAGACTTTATTTTTTTATTATGGTAAGGTTTAGGAGCAAAATAAAAATAGATTCTCACTTTTGGTCTGTCCTTTTATTTCTCATTTCTGCTCCTGGAAATATTTTTATGACTTTGGGATCTGGGCAAAGATCAATCTTCTGTAACATTTTTTGCTGAGATGGGCCATAGAGATGTCCCCTATCTATTTATTTCCAAAGAGACACATAGAAAACAGTGAGAGTTTAAGTAAATATTATTTGAATTTAGTAAAATACCAAGCAAGAGCACAGGCAAAAATTATTAGGCAAACAATGATGAAAAAGGTAATTGTGTCTGAAACAATGCTGGAAAAGTGAAATTAGTTTTGTCTGAAGCCTTTGATTTATTAATGAAAGTTGTAGTATTTTTTATAAATTATAGTAGTACTTTAATAAGGAAATAGCCTTTTTTCTTTAAAGAAAGTTACTTTATTATATCACAAAAATGTATCATATAAACATATTAATATGCTGTCTATAAGTAATTTTATTAGTTTTTTTAAGTTAGTATGGCAGTGGCTACTAGGGTCTGAAGGCAAGATGGTCACTATTTTGTTGTATTGTCCAATTGTTTAGATGAGTATTTTAGTGTCTTTATTTCGGACTGTGCTTGTGCCCTTGGGCTGGACCATACTTTTGTCCCAGCAGCCCAAGGCTATTTTTTCCCCCTCTGATGTGTAGAGGGTAAAATTCTTTTGGATAAATTTATATAATTTCAACATGAATGGCCAGAACCAAAAGACTGGCACCTGTTTTAAATTAAAACTTAATTGTTTTTTCAGTACCCTGGTTTACCCATGGCATTGTTGAGATGATGGTGAGTCAGTGCCAGGCAGTTTAGCAGGTTTACAGGCCTCCATAGGTGGCCATTATTTGTGATCCAAGTGTTCTCTCCTCTCTTCAGAAGAAAGTGCACTTGCTTCCCATTCCTTATTGACCTGTACAGTGGACAAGGTCCAGGAGAATAGGCCTCTTTGGAGCAACTATGTTTCTAGCCTCTCCCCAGGCTGTACCCATAAGCAACGGGCACCATTCCCTTAGCAGGTTTGTTTTTACCAGGTCTTTGATGGACACTTGGCATCTTGGTCACTAACTGTGACGGCCAATTGGGGTACCTCTTTGGCTTTCTGATTCTGCTGCCCTCCATGCTGACACTGATTTGTTTTGGTTAAAAAACTTAAAAGCTTATTTTTTAATAGGTTATACATATGAAACTTTTTAACCATATCTTTTGGTGACACTTTGACGCAAAGCCTTTAGAGTGAACAGACCACATGGATGTGTAATGATCTGTCCATACTTAATTATAATTATCAACAGGCAAAGTTGTTAAGAACCTTTAAAAATTACTAAATTGTAGTTTCAGTTGCAAGGCACAAATTGTCCACACCTTATTAATAGAACTAAAATGCAGCAACTAGGTGAGAGTGATCAGTTCTCATTTTTACTGTGCTTACGTAGAGTACCAGTACCTTATTTATCTGGCAGATGTATTAGGCATAGGCCAGTTTTTTAAAACCCTATCATGTTATGGAAGGTGTTTAGCATCTAAAACTTTACCTGTTTTATAAGAGGGTGCTAATTAGGCACAACAGGTGATTTATTCTTTTGTTTATAAAATACAATTTTAGCAAGCTTGATATAACAAAGAGTGGTGTTATTTAACATTAATGTGTTATCACATGGTAAATTTTGAAATAAAATTTATTAGAACACTTGCAAGTTTGGGTGGAAAAGCAAATTAAAATTAACTGTTAGCAATTACAAATGACTCTTAGCAAATCTGCACTGTTTTTTAAGTCATAACAGCAGATACAACAGGAGAAACAAATTATAACGAACTTGATTATATACCAAGATTTTTTTCTTCATAAATTTCCCTTTGTGGTTATTATCTTGATTTTTACATACGATGACAGGCTTGGACGATGACATGCTTGGACTTTGTGGTTCCTGTATTTTTTTTCATATTATAGCCCCTTTTTTAACTGAAAGAAACTTAGACAATTAATGGATCTTTAAAATAATTTTGAGGTTTTTTAAAATCACATGAAGAGTTTACCCATAAGTATTGTTTTATTTATACTTTGAAATTTATGTATAGCAACTTGCTTAATTACTTATGAGAACTATTTCTTGGCCAATCAGTTTTTAGCATTTTACTGATAATGTAATTAGCCATACTTATAACAAAGCACTTATGTAAACAGAGATTATTATGGTTTGGCTAGGCTTATAATTTTATAATGTTTGATGAAATGTACGTTGACAGTTATAAAGATATATTTTTATTTTATTTACTAAAGATTATTAAAGTCACATGAACTTGAAAAGTATTTTATGAGTATTTACTTATTCAAAAGTCAATTTGTAACATACTAGACAAAACATATAACATGTATACATGCACACATAATTAAACAAATCTAGATTTAATAACTATTTTCTTAAATTTCAGTCAGAAAAGAGCAACAGGTTTGTTATTATTATTATTAAGATACACAAATTTAAATTATATTTCTGACAAAATTGGACGAGCTTGCCTGGCTAAACTGTGTCCCAATGGAAGCTGTGCTGGTTTAAATGATGTTTACATTTTTATTTAGAACTGGCTGATCTGTATAAGCAATGCCAATGGAAAAGGGAGAAAGAAAGATAAAAATAAACTTAGAGAAAACTAAAAAAAATAAAATCAGAACTCTGAAACCAGAAAACAGAATTATGGCTATAAACAGAACAAACACAACAAATTTAACCCAAGAAACACGAACATCCAAAGACCCTGTAGAGGGTCATCCAACATTACCAACTGATTTTGCAGAAGGTCCGGAACTTGCCCTTTGAGAGATATACTCCATAATTTTTGGTGAACCTCACAAAGAAGTTTCTTAACATACAATTCAGGGGACTTGTAGGTTTGGAGGCTTTAGATCCCATATTGTTAACAACCAGTAAATCACAGGAGGCACCTGATGAAAAGCAGACCTCCAATACAAAGAGATTAGTAAAGGCTAATAAAAGTTTATAGCCTAAATGTCAATCTTGAGTTGTAGCAGAAGCAAGCCCTGTAGCAAAGAGCACAGCAAGGATGCAAAGAACAGAAAGAAGCCAAAGTCATAAGCAATCAGATGTCAAAGCACGTACCTCAAAAGAAACCAGTAACTAAACTGAGACACTGCAAACAGAAACCAGATCCTAAACCGAGACACTTTCTACCAAGATCTTGGGTCAATGAACGAGTCTAAGGAGCAGCCTTGTCAGGCTCCATCCTCCTTAACAGTGTTGTGGCCACATACAGATTAAACAGATTAAACAGATTCTTACCCCTAGGAGAATGCAGATGGACTCAGGTATTTTTGAGGTGGAAGGAAACCAGCGGTCGCTCCTTCTCCCTCTGATCAAGATGAGCTGTTACGGAGCCCTGGAATGACTCAGGGGGCATCTCCCTTATAACTCCTTCACTGAACCGGGGAGAGCTGGAGCGAGGTCGCCTCCTGAGGTTGGCTTTCTCACTAGGGCCTTCAAATGTGATAGCTGGAATGTGAGAAATGACTCCAACATGCAGAGAGGGTCGAATTGTGAGTCTTATTGATGCTGGCAACCGAGAGCGGACTAGTATCCAAAGAACTCTTGGCCCCAAACAGAGTGAGTAGTGGGTTTTTAAAGGTAAACATTACATAAGCTGTACAGTTTGATATTTCTTAGCAATACATTTGATTAGTAAGGGGTATGGGTGGTTACAGAATTTACCCAACAAGGGAGTTTCCAACCACCAGAAGGTACAGGAATGTGGATGTGCGGGATGATTAAGGGAAGGTTACATAAGGGGGTTATTCCTAGGTTAATATAAAAGATGTTACAAAATGGAGCTACTTTGTCAAGCAAGATATTACAGGTTATTATAGGTTTTTCAGATTAGATAATTCCTATTTCAATGCCTATCATCCCAGGACATTGGGAGACTGACATGAGAAGATTGCCTGAGACGATGGGTTAGAGACCATCCTGGACAACTTGGTGAGGACTTATCTCTACAACATATTGTAAAATTAGCTGGGCCTGGTGGAATGTGCCTGTAGTTGTAGCTACTTGGAAGGCTGGAGTAGAAGTATCATTGAACCTAGCAGGTAGAGGTTGTGGTGACTGAAAGTGTGCCACTTCATTCTAGCCTGGGGAACAAAGAGAGACTCCAACTCAAAGAAAAAAAAAAACAATTGTGCTCAATCACATTTAATGTTTATACCAAACATTTTATGTTGCTGGTCTATTATATTTCTAATTGTGTCTTATTTGGCTGTTTTCCAAATATGAGTAGTCAATCTTATAGTGTCTTGTTATTTTCACATTTATTTTTCTCACTGTACTGTCAGACCATTTTGAACATGGGTGTGACCTGCAAAAGTCCACCTTTTTTGAACAAATACACTGGCAGTTTTGTTTTTGTTTTTGACAACTTGTGATCATTTAAAAAAATCTTGCAAACAAATCACATAGATTAGGAATATATTTTATCAAATTA
Organism: Carlito syrichta; assembly: GCF_000164805.1. Lineage (NCBI taxonomy): Eukaryota > Metazoa > Chordata > Mammalia > Primates > Tarsiidae > Carlito > Carlito syrichta. Next base: position 238,669 of record NW_007257586.1, read on the forward strand.
ATGTGTCATGGGCACATCAAATAGAAGTACATTCTTGTGTATTTTGACATTTACTACCATGAAACATACAAATCTATTACACAAATGTAAACTTAAAATGTATGCATTTATATGTTATACATGGCAGCATTAGCAGTTGGGAAAAGTGTAAATGTAAAGAGGAAGTATTAATTCATAAGGCCATACAATTAAGTAACACAGTGTATCAATCAATAATTTTATGGACATGTCCTGCTGCTCTGTGGTGAATGCAAGCATTATGAGAATCTGTTCTGCACACCATGTGATGCTAATGTTTTTATATGAGCATTAGTCACTCCAGAACAAATTAAGGAAATTATCAAGAATCATCACATATATGGCAAAAGGTGGGGAGGTAACAGTATCAAGATATAAACCTTGCAGACATTCCAGAGGCCACACCAGAGGAATTAGCAGAAAACGACTTGAGACAAGTGCTTCCAACTCAGTGCCAGGTGACTGGAAACAGAAGAGACTGGACATGGTGGTTCATGCCTGTAATTCCAGCAGTTTGGGAAGCAGAGAGTAGAGCAGACTGCCTGAGACTAGGGCTTCTAGGCATGCCTGGACAACTTCATGAGATCTTATCAATGAATTCAATTATTGATTGGGCATGGTGGCACACATTTTTGCCATCAGCTAATTAGGAGGGTAAAAGGGCAACATGGTCTAATCCCATGACACCGAGGCTGGGCGGCCATGAGCGTGTCACTGCAATCAAACCTGGGGAACAGAGTGAGACTTCTAACTCAAAAAAACAACAACAAAAAATGAGCAGCAATGCCAGTAAACACCTTGGCATTATACAAGCTGATAGAAGGGATCTGAGATTAGACATTACTTTTGACTTGTTTTGTAACAGGGCCCCATCACAAGCAGTGTATTCAAACTAAAACCAATGGGGAAGCATTTTTGGTATTATATAGCCATGTTTTTAGAGAAATGTAAAAGTAAAACTCTCAGACAGAAACTAAGTTTTGTTTCTGTCATGCTAAAACAAGTGTCCCAACTCTCTTGCCTTTTAACCATCTTCTGCACTTTTTCCACCACTGCCACTTGAAGCAGTGAGATCATATCCTCTTCTTCCACTTCATCCTCAAATTCTTATGGTGAAGATGGCAAGGATGAAGAATTTTATGATGACCTGCTTTCGTTTAATGAATAGTAAAGATAATTTTTCTCCTTTATGGTTTTCTCTTTTTCTCCTTATGGTTTTCTCTTTTTCTTTTCAATCCAAGGTGTACCTGTGCAGGCTTATTACGTGGATATATTATGTGATGGTCAAGTTTAAGCATCTGTTAAACCATCACCAAAAAACTGCAGACAGTGCCCAACAGGCAGTTTTTAAACAAAAAATGATTTCCTCCCACTTCACCAATTTCTAGGATCTACAATTCTAATTTTATATCTGTGTGTACCCAGTGTTTAGCTCTCACTTATATGTGAGAACATGCAGTATTCACTTTTTCCTTTCTATTTAATTGACTTGCATTATTGAAAGAATACTGTATACAATACACAAATATACAAAATATGCTAATGGATGATTTATGTGGAATTCACAACAATGCAGTTTCTTCATTCTGAAAATGTTTTCTCTTACATAGAGAAACAAACTCACTCTAAGAGGAATATTTATTGCATTTTAAAGAGCACTTATTACACATCAAGCACTGTTTTATGTTTGCTCACTTTGATAGAATGTTAAAAATACAGAAATAAGACAAAAAGTAGAACAACCCCCAGACTTATAAAATCTCCCATTTTCACTGAACAAACTAGCCCAGTAAAGTGACTATAAATCAATTGTTGTAGGGATTGCCTGAGCCCAGGAATTCAGGACCAGCCTGGGCAACTTGGTGATTCCTTGTCTCAAAAAAATTAACCAGGTGTGGTGGTGCATGCCTGTAGTTCCAGCTACTTGGAAGGGTGAGGCAAAGAGATCACCTAAACCCAGCAGGTTTTGAAGACTATGGTGGCCATGAGCATGACATTACAGTCTACTCTGGGGAACACAGTGAGACTCCAGTGGAAAAAAAGGATTTTACTCACAGAGGTTTGTGACCAGTTATAGTGTATTTCAGTGATAAATTGCTAATGACTTTAAAATCTCCTTCCAGGCTAATGGAACATTAATCCAACATAAGATGGATAACAAATTCACTTTATGTTTAAGTATTACAAATTATTTTTGTTAAGTATCAACACAATTATTTCCCTTTCAGAAAGCCAAAGCCATGCCACTCCTCTTAACAAAATGGAGAAATTAAAAAAAAAAATCAATGTAATAGTGTGCTTTGGGAGGCTGAAGTGAGTGGATTGCCTGAGCTCGTGGGTTCAAGACTCACCTGGGTATCTTGGCGAGACCTCACCTCTACAATAAATCAAAAAATTAGCCAGGCGTGGTAGCACTCGCCTGTCGTTCCAGCTACTTGGAAGGCTGAGGTGGAAGGATAGCCAGAGCCCAGCAGGTCGAGGGTGAGGTGGCTGGGAGCGGCCACTGCTCTCCAGTCTGGGTGACACAGTGAGACTCTAACTCAAAAAAAAAAAAAAGTAAATCTGTATTTTAACAAAGAGCTAGGCTCGGTGGCTCAGCCTGTAATCCCACATTTTTGGGAGGTGGAGATGAGTGGATTGCCTGAGCCCGCGGGTTTGAGACCCACCAGGGCAACTTGGCGAGACCTCACCTCTACAATAAATAAAAATTAGCCGGGCATGGTACTGCATGCCTGTAGTTCCAGTTACTTGGAAGCCTGAGGCCGAAGGATCACTTCAATCCAACAAGTTGAGGCTGCGGTGGCCAGGAGTGGCCACTGCACTCCAGTCTGGGCGACAGAGTGAGACTCCAACTCCTAAATAAATAAAATGTAAAAAGAACAAGACCAAAATTATTCAATGATATTCTTTAGTTGTGGAGAAAAATAAATACACCCATTGTGAATTGTATTTTCATAGAGCTTTCAAAAACCATTCAATTACATTTCTAAAAATTCTTGAAATTTCTAAGTAGGCTAAATAATGGTCACTTTATGAACATAGCCTTGCAAGGCAAGTCAAAAAGAGGATGCCCACAGGAAGATTGTGAACTAAAAGCCATTATATATTAGTGGAATAAATTGAATGTGTAGCAGAAAAAACTGATTGACATTTAGATTTTAAATTATTTCTTTGTTCTAACAATGTATTTTCCTAATTAGGCATACATTCACACACAAGAACTCAACATTCTCTTCTTTAACTCAACATCCTCTTCTTTAACTCTCATATTCATAGCTTTAGAGTGATAACTTAGTATATTTCTTTTTTTTTTGAGTTGGAGTCTCACTCGATCGCCCAGACTGGAGTGCAGTGGCCACTCCC
>NW_007257586.1:242069-284337 GCF_000164805.1 Carlito syrichta
TCCGGCGATCCTTCCACCTCAGCCTTCCGAGTAGCCAGAATTACAGGCATGAGCTACCACTCCTGGCTGAATTTTTGATTTATTGTAGAGATGAGGTCTCACTGCCCAGGCAGGTCTCGAACCTGTGGGCTCAGGCAATCCACTCACCTCAGCCTCCCAAAGGCGTGGGATTACAGGCTGAGCCACTGAGCCCGGCTCAACTTAGTATATTTCATTCCATGTAAATAATACATGCAAGTCTGATGTGTATGAAAATATATCTTATTTATAACATATCAAAATACACTTATGGCTTATAAGTATTGATACTAGGTATCTGCATCAAGATATAGATGGTCTGGCCTCATTTTCCCCTTAACTTGTAACAAATAAAGCAAGTGATTTTTAAAACTCTCAATGTTTCTTTGTCATTTATTCCAGTGAAAACATATTATCCTGAGCACTCACCATATGCGGAACTTACAATAACGCACCACGTGAGCCACAAAAAAACCTCTCCATTTAGATCTTTTCATGGAGATTACATATCAATGTTCTTCATCCTCCATGAAAAACATGAGATGACTGCTGGCCACCTTCTATGCAAGGGCCTATCATAGCTCCAATGTAGCAAAAACTGACTCCATGCTTTTACATAAACACTAGGAATGAAGGCATAGCATCAAGTGAGTTGAGTTACATCAATACTGTTTGTTTTTCAAAATATTCTCAAATTCTGTCGATGTAAAAACAAAAGTATACAAGGAATATACTTATCCTTTCCTAAAACAATAACAAAAATCTTCTAATGCCATTCAATATCTGATGTTTACTTAAACTTGACTTTTCATTTAAAAAGTTTCCATATATATTGCATCTGTAAACTTTTCAGTCTGAATACCCAAGTATTTCCAATGGCATATATTTTGAACAGAGGCCTGTCCACATTCTTTAAATTTGTAGATTGTCTCCAATTCACAATCTAATGTCAAATAAAGTTTCCTCTGGTTAAAGGCTTTTAACTTTTGTTGTTGTTGTTGTTGAGCTGGAGTCTCACTCTATCACCCATACTGGACTGCAGTGGCTGCCCCCGGCCACCACAGCCTCGACCTGCTGGGCTCTGACGATCCTTCCACCTCAGCCTTCCAAGTAGCTAGAACTGCAGGCATGCGCTACAACAACTGGCTATTTTTTTTTATTTATTGTAGAGATGAAGTCTCACCAAGTTGCCCAGGTGGGTCTTGAACCCGCAGGCTCAGGCAACTCACTCACCTCAGCCTCCCAAGGCATGGGATTACAGGCTGAGCCACCAAACCTGGCTGACTTTAAACATTTTTTACATTTCTACATTCAGAAGATCTGTGGTTTAAATCAAGAGATTGGTTCTTTTTACAACTGTAAATTTCTCACCATTTATCTATAGTTTATACCTTGATATATGATTTTGCAGTCATTACAGATACTGAAAATTTAAAAACATAAATTCTGATGTTGAGAACTATTGCATTAACAGTGAAAATTTTTACACCATTCCTCCCATCATAGGGTTAGGTTTAGATGCTCATATGTCAACCAAGTATTGAATGAGAACTAAAGGCTTTATCACATTGTGGCCATTTATATGATTTCTCCCAGTATGGGTTTCCACAAGTCTAGCAAGCCACATATGAGAGCAACAGGCCTTACCACATTTTTAACATTTGTAGAGTTTCCAGTATGGATGATCATGTGTCCAGCAAATACATTGTGAGAGACAAAGGCTTTGCCACATTCTTCACACTTGTAGGGTTTCTCTCCAGTAGGAATTTTCTTATGTCCAGCAAATTCTTTTTAGAGCAAAAAGCTTTTCCACATTCTTCACATTTGTAAGGGTTCTTTCCAGTATGGATGGTCTTATGTCCTGCAAATCCTTTATGAGAGTGAAAGGCTTTGCCACATTCTTCACATTTGTAGGGTTTCTCAACAGTATGGAACTTGAAATGTTGAGCAAGTCTGGAATAAGAGTGAAAGACTTTTCCACATGACTCACATTTGTAGAGTTTCTCTCCACTATGGATTCTCTGATGGTCAATTAACTTTGAGTACCTATGAAAAGCTTTGTGACATTCTTCACATTTTTAGGGTTTCTCACTACTATGGATGGTCATGTGTCCAGCAATTCTCTTTGTGAGAGTGGAAGACTTCACCACAATCTTTACATCTCTCGGGTTTCTCTTCATTATGAAGGGTCTTATGTCAAGCAAGGTGTAAACAAGTGTAAAAGGCTTTGCCACATTCACCACATTTGTAGGGGTTTCTCCAGTATAGACACTCTGATGCTGAATAAGACCTGAGTGCCAATGAAAGCGTATGGCACATTCTTCACATTTGTAAGGTTTCTCTCCAGTATGAATTGTCTTGTGTCTAGCAAATTCTTTATGAGTGAAAGGCTTTGATATATTCTTCAAATTGTAGGGGTTCTCTCCAGTATGGATATTCTGATGTCAAATAATACCTGAGTGCCAATAAAAGGCTTTGCCACATTCTTCACATTTGTATAGTTTCTCTCCAGTATGGATGGTCTTATGTCCAACAAATCCTTTATGACTACAAAAGGCTTTGTCACAGTCCACATTTTTAGGGTTTCTCAACAGTATGGATATTCTGATGTTGAATAAGACCTGAGTGTCAATGAAAGGCTTTGCCACATTCTTCACATTTGTAGGGTTCCTCTCCAGTATGGATGGTCTTATGTCCAGCAAAGCCTTTATGAGTGAAAGGCTTTGCCACATTTTTCACATTTGTAGAGTTTCTCAACAGTATGGATATTCTGATGTCAAATAAGATCTGAGTGCCAACGAAAGACATTGCCACATTCTTCACATTTATAGGGTTTCTCTTCGGTATGAACACTCTGATGTTGAATAAGACCTGAGTCCTGATGAAAGGTTTTGCCCCATTCTTCACATTTGTAGGGTTTCTCTCCAGTATGGATGATCTTATGTCCAGCAAGTCCTTTATGAGAGTGAAAGGCTTTGCCACATTCTTCACATTTATAAGGTTTAAATCCAGCATGGACACTCTGATGTTGAACAAGACCTGAGGGCCGATGAAAAGTTTTGCCACATTCCTTACTTTTGTAGGATTTCTCTCCAATATGGATGGTTTTATGTCCAGCAAATCCTTCATTAGTGCGAATGGCTTTGCCACATTCTTCACATTTATAGTGTTTTCTAAAATTATGGATATTCTGATGTCGACCTGAGTGCCAACAAAAGGCTTTGCCACATTCTTTACATTTGTAGGTTTTCTCTCCAGTATGAATGATCTTATGTCCAGCAAATTCTGATAATTGAGAAAGGTTTTGCCACATTCTTCACATTTGTAGGGTTTCTCTCCAGTATGGATATCATGTGACTACCAAAATATTTACAAGAATGAAAGGATTTGCCACATTCTTCACATTTGTAGGGTTTTATTGCAGTATGAATCATCATATGCTGTGCAAGGTTTGAATTACAGCGAAAGGATTTGCCACATTCTTTACATTTTTTGTGTTTCTCCTCAGAATGGATGCTCTTATGTCAAGCAAGGACTGAACAAGTGTGAAAGACTTTGCCAAATTCTTCACATTTGTATGGTTTCTCTCCAGTATGGATCATACTATGTCGACCAAGGACTGAACAAGTGCAAAAGGCTTTGCCACATTCTTCACATGTGTAGGGTTTCTCTCCAGTATGAATACTCTGATGTCGAATAAGATGTGAATACCAAGTAAAGGCTTTATCACATTCTTTACATTTATAGAGCTTCTCTCCACTATGAATTTTGTGTTGTGAATGACATGAGTAATAGCTAAGGGCTTGGCTGCATTTTTTACTTTTGAAGCCTCTCTCTCCAGTCTGGATTCTGTCATGTCTACTTTGATAAGATGATTTCCTAAACACTTTCCCACTTCTACTGTGTATATTTCCTGTAGTGTTTTTTTAATGATGGCCACATTTTGAGTATTGGTTAAACATTTTTCCACATTCATGTTTGGAAGCCATTGGGGAAATATGGATACTCTGGTGGATAACAGATTTGAAGTGTTGTTGAAAGACTTTCCCACACTTGTTACTTTTGTAACAGTTATTTGCAATAGAACATGCTATCAACCCTTCACCCTTATGTACAGTTTACCCATATTTTTTAAAGTGTAAGTTCTTAAGGCCAAATCTTCCATATCTTCCCTTTGGCGCCTTGGTAAGTGACTCTTCTATGCTTTTCTCTGGCAAAAGATCCTCAGTGTAATGTGAAGTCACACCTGAAAATCATGAAAATAAAAACTTATTCGATGTACTAGACTCAGGTGAATAACCTTTAAAAATCAAACATAATATTATGCCATGCAAAGGACTGAAGCATGATGACAAGTTAAAAAAATCACAGGATTTCACTTCTCCATAAATATATGTACTTAACAAAATACCACAATGCCTTTGTGAGAACTCAAAAAACAGGTAAGACATTTCAGAATCCTGAGTGAGCACAGTGTTAAAAGGAGTTACATGGAAGAGAAAGTTTAGTAATTTTGCCACCATAATCTCTATTCCTTCACAATACAGCATGATGCAGTCATATTAAAACTTCTAACTCTTGATTTCTTTTTCAGGGTATAGCAGGAGAGTGGAGCATGAGTCCACACTTCTGCTCTTTGGGCATTTGCCCAAAGGCTGGTTTCTCTTCCAATTTACACAGTGTTGAAAGATGGTGGTACACCTTGGATAACAGGACACATCTGTTTAGACTATAAGAAAATTATTCTTTCAGCACCAGACACACTACTGTACCATAGAAAGACCACAGATATAGCAAATAACTCTGAGCCCTTCAAAAGAAGCGTGGTCAAACTATTTAACCAGAAGAGTACATACATAATTCTAGAGAAGATACATCCTGAAAAGAGGTATAAGAGGCTCCCAGAATCTAACTTACTGATTTGTGCCACTTTTATCTAGAAAAAGCAACTCCATAAACATTATGATAGTTAGATTTTCAAATATTCAATTGCAAAGTATCCCAAAACACACAAATTATCAGGAAAAGGACTCAATTTAGGTACAACAGCAACAAAAATCCAAAATTCAACCCCAATGAATGGGAGAGAAACACAGACCCTGACAAAGAATTCAAAATATCAACTTAATGAGACTTAATAAGCTATAAAGATTACAGATAACCAAACAAAACCAGGAAAAAAGAAAACAACAAAAAGATTTAAAAACTATTAAAAATAAGAATTTGTGGAGCTGAAAATTTCAACAAAAATCTGAGAAATTTTAAAATGCAATGAAGAAAAATAGGAAAATCAGCAAATTTATTGAACTCAAACTAGGATAAACACAAATTTATGGTCACAAAAGCTACTATCAAAGTTTTGGGGTAAGTGTGTTGGCTAATACCTGAAATCTTAGCACTTTCCAAGGCCAAGATGAAAGAACTTCCTTAGTGAAGAGTTTGAGACCATCCAGGAAAGCATGCTGAGACCTTGCATTTAAAATAAATCAAAAAATTTTCTTGTAGACAGGCTCGGTGACTCAGCCTGTAATCTGCACTTTGGGAGGCTGAGGTGAGTGGATTGCCTGAGTCCGCTGGTCTGAGACCCACCTGGGCAACTTGGTGAGACCTTTTCTTTTTTGGGTGTAACCAAAGAAAATAGAAACAGTATATCAAAGGAGTATCCACACCCCTATGTTCATTGCAGCATTTGCCAAAATGGCCAAGCTTCAAAGTATTTGTGGATTCTGTGTTAACAAAACATTGCATATATACACAATAGCTTATTATTCAACCATAAAAGAAATGAATGATTCCTGCAATTTCAACCTTATGGATGAAACTGTAGGACATTATGCTAATAGGGTCAGCCACACACACAAAAATACTGTGTGATCTCACTCATGTGTGGAATCAAAAAAGATTGCACTCATAGAAGAAAAAAGTACAATGGTGGTCACCAGGGATTGCAGGTGGCAAAAATGGGAGATGTTTTCCAATGATTACAAGGGGGAAGTAATGCTTAACACAGTGACTTATTGTTAATAATGATGTCTTGTATGCTTAAAAAATTAGCTAAAACAGTAGACATTATATGTTCTCATTACAAAAAATAAAAATGGCAGCTATGTAAGGTGATATGATCATTAACTTAATTGTAATCATTGTTCTACAATATATAGGCTGTACCAACTGGACATGGTTATATCAAATTATTACATTATAAACAACATATGTTTATATATTTCATATATATGAAATATATTTTTATATTATATATTTCATACATATTTATGTATAAAAAATCAGATGTTAGACATGCATAAACACATGTATGTATGTGTGTATATATATGTGCATATGTGTAACCTAGTCCTAAGCAAAATAATATTATAAAATGAGTTATTAAGAAGCAAGGTAACACATGAGAGTTTAATATGCTCTTTGTGATACTCAAGAAATTTGGACATATAGAGTTTAAGTTACCAATCGCAGGTCACAGTATAAAAGAAAAATTAGAGTAAAATAACATCAAGTTTTCTTCTATCTAGAGAAATAGTTTGTGTTCTGGTAGAATTATGGAGTTCAATTTCTATAAAATCACATTTGAAGCCTCCCTAAAATAGATAACCATAAAGCAGAAAACATGTAGCATCTGTCTAGAGAGTTCTTAAAATTTCTGAATCAAATTTAAAAATCCCCACTACTCTCACATATATCCAACATGAGGCAAAAATAAAACTTAAAAAATAGTTTAACATGAATTTCCTAAATAATTAAGTAGAGATTTGCACACCCTCAAAAGCATCAGAAATGCAGTAAGATCATGCAGTCTCTAACAAATCATTAAAAGGACCATGATTTTCAGTGTAAGTTTGAAAGGAGATCATTGAAGAAGCAGAGTTTTTGGAGAATTACAGAACATGAAAGAATGGATGTCCCTTTATGATAGGAAGATAAATAATTCCCAGGCTTCTCAGAAACCATTTTCATTGAAGCAGACCACATTCCCAAATCACGTTACAAACTCCGCTTCTTTGACCTGTGTCATCTGCTTTATTCACTCCCACCTACCCGGAGGTTTGGCTAATGTCCTGTGTCTCTTCACGCCCCAGGGCTTTTTTCTCTGCTCCAGACACATGATCAGGTCCGGCTTAGAGATAGCAAGGCCTGTTGAATTAGAAAAAAGTAACATGATTCTTGCTGGGGTTTTACAGTTACAGTCCTAGTACTGTGCTCAGTAGAGTACACACTATAAAAAATTCTAGAAAATTAATCCCAAAATACTGTTTTCAAACAGAAACTTTAGAACACTTAGATGGAATTTTTTTTTTTTTTGAGTTGGAATCTCACTGTCACCCAAACTGGAGTGCAGCATCATGCTCTTGGCCACTGCAGCCTCTACCTGCTGGACTCTGGCCATCCTTCCCACCTCAGCCTTCTAAGTAGCCAGAACTACAGGTGCGAACTAACATACCCAGCTAATTTTTTAAAAATCTATTGTAGAGATGAGGTCTCGCCAAGTTGCCCCAGTGGGTCTTGAACCCGTGAGCTCAGGCAATGTGCTCACCTCAGCCTCCCAAAGTGCTGGGATTATAGACTGAGCCACTGAGCCTGACCTAGATAGAATTTTAAATTTGTGAGTTCTTAACTCAGTAATAGTGAGTCAAAACCTTATGACAGCAGTTGAATTGTAGGCATGGGCAATGATATTCTATGCCATTAAATTTCTGGGTTTGCTACTAATATAGATAGAAGGACACAGGTCAGTTCAAAATGGAGAATGGTTGTCAAAATGAAACGCCTTTCATTTTTCCTTTTCGTGTTAACAAAACACCAAGTTTTCTTTGATAGCAAGCATCTGAAACTCATTCATGCAAAACAGAAATTTCCAGAAAACATTCCACAAAGGAAGGCCATAAAATCCTTAGTACGCAATACGGATTGTGTGTTTTAGTCTGTTCTCACATAGAAAAACTAGGTTTTTGGGGTTCTGCAACATCATGTTCCTGTACAATATCCGCTCAGGGGGGTCCAGGCATTCCCATTACTCTGAAGATAATTCTATGGCCACATCCTTCAATGTCAATAGCCACTGAAAACAAGAGCACATATTTGCCAAGTAACCATGGGCTAGAGAAAGCAAGAATAAAGAGAACAAGGTTCAGTGACATGACAACTAGTATTATGCAATAACATACTTTGTAACACAGCAATACTCTCTAATGCATTAAATCTGAGGGAAAAAAGGATAAAATAAAACCCACTCAGCCAGTGTAGACCCTCAACTTTTGTGAATCATAGAGTACCAATTTGGGCACCAACACAGGCATGTACATTTTTAAGTGCTATATTTGTTTCAAACAGAGTAATTTGCATATACTGCTGAGATGAAAAACTCAGTGAGTTAGAAGGTCCTCATCAAGTTTTAATTTGTACAACAATGAATTTAATACCTTGTTAAAATGCACATTCTGATTTAGGAGATATGGGGTTATACTAAGGTTCTTCTCCTTTTTTATCAGTTTGGGGGACAGAGAGTCCCATTCTGTTATCCAAACTAGAGTGGGGTGGTAAAATCATAGCTCATTGCAACCTCAATCTTCTGGCCTGAAAGGATGCACCCTTTATAGCATCCCAAGTATCTGGGACAAACTGGTATCAGATGCCAAGGCACACAGGCAAAAAAAATCTATGCTGAGATATTATTGGTCCCCCAAAATAGGATGTTATTATCTCAATCTGATAATGCAGAAACATGTTTTGGGCAGAAATCTGGCTACAGGTATCTACCGTGGTTCGTAATCTCTAAAAGTAGATTTATATTGATTGTTTTTAGAATCCTAGAGAGCAAGTCTGTTCTAATCATTCTTTATTGAGACCTTCATGAATTGTTCTGGGCAGTAACTGCCATCCTACTTAAATGTGCATTTTATTACCTGTGCTCTGCATGGAGCTGATGGAACATCTTGTGAAACCTTAACCGTCCATGTTCTCATTCTTCACTACAGTTTGAGAATCTACTCTATCTGCAATAGGAATCTTGGGTTTCCATGCCTTCCCATGTTCCCCAGATACAAGGGAACATTTTTAATACTGCAGGTCATACATTTATGGTGAGAATAGTTCATGGTAACTAAGCAGCATGAATGCTGAGAACAGACAGGGCTCTGGTATATAAGGAGACGTGTCCTTCAGAGCCCTTGAATATCACAGGAAGAAGGAAAACAGTTGAAACAAATGCATGAGGTAGGGTCATCAAAAGTAGCAGTAGAGGTCTGCAAGTTTTAAAAATGACATTCCTTCTGACCTGATACAAATTTACCTGAGAACCAGCCATATTTTTTCCTTTTCCTCCTCTTTCTCCGGAATATCTTCTTAGGCTAGATTATGTGGACAAGTCACACCTACATGTTGAAAATATGCCTTTATTTATGTTAAAGTCAAATTGAATGTATTTATTTTTTTGTCAGAGTTTCACTCTGCCACCAAGGCAGGATTGAGGTGGCACCATCATGGCTCATCACAACCTTGACCTCTTGTGTCCAGGTGATTCTTCCATCTCAGCCTTTCATGTAGATGGGACCACAGGTGTACACCAGCACTCCTGGCTAATGGTTTTGTTTTTTATAGTGACAAAGTCTCATTATGTTGTCCAGCCAGGTTGGTCTGAAACTTCTGGGCTCAAACAATTCTACTTCCTCAGGCTTCCGAAGTGATGGGATTACTGGCATGAGCTATGACTCACAGCCAGAATATGCCTTCAACACAAGCACAATCCTTCCCTTCCACACACAGCAGGGTCAGGAAGTGCAGAAAATGTTTATCTTTGTCTTTGGCACAGGAGTCAGATTCAGGATAACAAGCACCTACATGGAGATCAAAGAGTGAGTTTCTTCTTTCCTTCCCTCTGGTACCCTCCCTTGCCACAAACACTGGCAATTTCTGCTACAGCAATGAAAATAGGGCCCCACTGACTTACCTGCCTGACCAAACCCAAGCAGAGCAAGCCAGGTCACCTCCCTTCTGAACTCAATTTTCATGAACATATCTTGCAGCCCCTGACTCCACATTAGAGTCACATGGGGATAATTCATTAAAACAACATGAATGCTTTCACAAAGATCAACAGGCAGTCTGCAGAAAGGACACAAGTGATGGTATTTCTTCAAACTCACCACTTGGTCTGATTAAGAAGCCTGGGCTGATAACCACTTAGGGAAGACCTGCCACTTAAGTTTTAATTTCCACATGAATCTTTTAATATTTTGGTCTCATTCTAAGAAACTGGAAACCTACAGGTTTTAAGGGGTCCCTGAATAGGCTTTTAAAGCAGGTCTCCTGAAAATGCTGATGTTACTTCACCTGGACCCAAAGTTGGCAGCACTTGGCAAGAGAAAGCAGGTCTGGCATACAGAGTACCTCATGCCAAACACTATTATCAGACAAAACAGTTTTTCCCCCATTTATCTGCTCTTGGGCTTGGGGAAACTTTGGGCACCAGCCCTGGGAAGATACTAGGAACAGCCACCAAACACTCTGATTTCCTCTGACCAGTGTTATGAGGAGACATTTCAGGGTGAGGTGAGACCAGAAGGAGGTGAATCTGGGAAGGGCTAAGGCAGGGAGTGAGCCCTAGGAAGGATTCTGATCTCTGTGACCCTGGCGTGTTTCCAGGTTTGAATTTTCTAAGCCTGCCCAAGAGAAACTTGACTCCCACAGCTTGTATAATTTTAATCTTTTAAAGCCACTTACTTCCTTGTCTATTTTGTGACTTGTTATAACAAACAATTTCAATGAAAACCCTAGGCTTTTCTAGGACAGTAACATTAAAATCTAAATAGTTCTTTTTAGCCAGGCACAGTGGCCCATGCAGGTAACCCCAGTGCTTTGGGAGGCATAGGCAAGAGGACTACCTGAGTTCAGGGGTTCAAGACCAGCCTGGCAAACTTGGTGAGACCTCATCACTATAATAAATTTAAAAAATTAGCTGGGCATGGTGGCTCATGTCTATACTTCCACCTACTTTGAATACTGAAGGTGGAAGGTTCACCTGAGCCCAGCAGTTCGAGGCTGTGGTGACCATGAGCATGCCACTGAACTCCAGTCTGGGCATGGAAGAGTAAGACTCTGACTCTAAACAAAACAAAACAAAATCCAAAAGAGTTATTTTTAACAAGGTAAAACCAACAGAAATAATAAGAATGAAAACAGAAACACTTCTGTCTCTGAATGCTGTTTTAGACAGTGACAGCAGAACTCACAACAACATAAAGTCAAGTCCCCCGGACACCTCCTTTCTTAGAACTGACCACATGGTGCTGAATTCAATCATTTTTCCATTTATGACAGATGAAAGTTTCTGGAGTGTAGGGATCTTGACCACTTCATCTGCCTTTCTAGTGGCTGTATGACATGGAGGTAACTCTGTTGTCTGTTCAGTGCTTCTCCAGATCTACTCATTCTTTACTCAAGTACTAGAAAATGAGCAAATCCCACCTGGGTACCATCCCAGTGCCAATTCATTGTTGGTCCATGGAAGGATACATTATTACTTATACTCAGCATTAAAAAATAATCTTTTCAAAGTAGTATTATGATTGCTTCTTCAAATCACATCATTCAATTCACTCAGACTTTCAAATGAACATATTATACTCAAATCATGGTATACTATTCTCAATACTTGTACAACCTGGAACTATACGGCAGCAAGATTTTATAAAGAAAGAAGAGGGGAAACAGCTCAGGGAAGTAGCCTCTTTCACCCACAGTCCACAAGGAACTGCATAATCAGTGGCTTCATATTCCCAAGCTTGGGGACCACTCTTGCTGTGAGATGCAGCCTATGAGGGCTCACTCCCAGGTAGTGAGTGTGGGAAAACTGAGCATCTGGCAATTTAATTCTGGGACCTCCAGAAAATCTCTACTGTTCCCTCCTTACAGCATGAAATTGATTCATCCTCCAGGGTCTCAATTCTCACCCAGAACCAAACACTCACCTGAGGTAGTTTAAAATTCTGACCTGCACTGTCTTTATTCTAAACCCAACTGTGTAACATTTGCTGAACACCAACCAGTCTCCAATACCATTGGCTTCTCCAACAATTCAATTTCACCACATAGAGTTAGTACAAACCCCAAAGTTCACGGCTCAGTCCCACCATGTTGCCCTCACTGTAGATGCCAGTTACAAAATCCAGGGACCCTTTTTCCATCCGAGCAACTGCCTACAAATCAGGAGTTCCCAAAATCTCTCTCACCATCCGGTCATTTGATAGAATGTTCACTGAACTCAGCAAAATATTTCACTTATGTTGCTGAGTTTATTATAAAGGATACAACTCAGAAACAGCCCAGTGAAAGAGAGGTATAAGTCTAGGGACAGTGGCAGGGGCTGTGGGTGGGGAGGGCATTCTGATAAATAGCTGTGATTGAAGACACCCCATCATTCATGTTCTGCATGAGCAGCTTGCTGCAAAGAATCCCCCTTTCTGCTAGAACTTAAGTGGTCTCCTTTTTCCCTATCTCAAAGCCAGTCACAGACACTACCATTGCTGCCTCATAAAGAGATGAAGATTTTGTCTTCAGTGGTCCAAACAAAACTCATGCAAACCAAGCTTTGCATAAGTTTTCCTCCTTCTAGCAGATCTCTGAACTCTAATCTACCTTAAGCCTGAGCCAGTACACACTCCCCTTCATGCTCCTCCTAAGAACAGACTGACTTCAGTGGCTCATGCCTATAATCCCAGCACTTTGTGAGACTGAAGTGAGAGGTTTGAGACCAGTTCGGGCAACTTGGTAATAAATCAAAAAATTAACCCAGTATGTTATCACTTGCCTGTAATTACAGCTACTTGGAAGGATGAGGTGGCAGAATCACCTGAGCCTAGCAGTTTGAGGTCACAGTAACTGTGAGCATGCCACTGCCCTGAAGCCTGGGTGACAGAGTGAGACCTCAACTCAAAAATAATAGGCAGTAGCAGTGACTTTAAATATAAATTCATTCAGTGACCAAATCACTTAAAATGGAAGATGAACTAACAAAAACAAAGAACTAATAATACACTGTCTTTCAGAGATTTACTTTAAGGAATCAAATAGGCCAAGAGAGGATGGAAAAATTACCACATGTCCCTTACATATGAAAGAGTTTGGTTTTGAGGGTGCATCCAGCAAAGGTAGCCTAGGTACCCACCTATCATAACAGAGTATATAGCACTGTACTGTAGTAGGTTTATAATAGTTTTCATATAAATAGTACATAAAAATAAGCAAACAAAAATAAAGCAAAAATCAAACAAAAATATTTTAACTCACAAATGAACATACAAAAAAATCTGCATCCTTGAATGTTTGCAACTTAAAGTTTCATATGTACAAGATTTACTGTATTCTATGCAAATAGTACAAAAGGGAATAGGACTGTGTTATCTTAGACAATGCATACAGTCAGCAAAAAACTCAGAAGTAGCAAAAAATGGAATTTACATAATAATAAAAAGGGTCAATTTACTATGAATCCATTATAGGTATAAATGTGCGTACAACTAATATCAGGGTTATCAAACATATAAAGCAAATATTGACAAAATAAACAAAAAAAATACAAAACAACACAATAACTGTAAAAGAATACCCCACTTTCTATAATAAATAGAAATGACAGTTAAGAGACCAATAAGGAAATGGAGAACTTGAACAACACTAGAGACCAATTAAACCTTAAAGTCTTATACAGAACTCTCCAACGGAGAGCAGCAGAATACAAAATGTATTTCATTGCACATGGCACACACTCCAAGATCGACAATGTGTTAGGACACAAAAAGAGTCTCATCAGGTCCAAAAGACTATTATACAAAGTATTTTTCTCACCACAAGGAAATAAAACAGGAAATCAAAAGAAGTAAAACAACAAATCCAGAAATATGTGTAATTTAAGACTGAGAGGAGGATCACCTGAGCCCCAGAAGTTGAGCCACAATTGAGCCAATGTACTCCAGTCTGGAAGACAGAGGGACACCCCAACTCAAAAGAAAAAAAGCTCCTAAGTTTTCATATCATTCAGATGTCAACTCTACCCAAAGCGAGATCCAAGTAAATGCAAAGAATTGCAATTCACAGAGGTGAAAGAAGATAGGATTTATTTAAGAAAAGTTCATGCCCCACAGACAGGGAGTGGGCCTACACTCTAGGTGAGGGTGGCCCCGTAACCCCCAGAGGCCTGGCTTAAATTCTTTTCTTGGAGATGTTGCGATCAGGTAGATGTGACTGCCGTGACTTCCTAATCGACCACCTGTGGATGTCGTGGAGATCCTGTGACACCGAGACCCATTAATGTCTGTCCATATTATCATAGAACCTAGAGAAGGGTGTGACAAGAATTCTAATTGTCCTGTATCTTCCCTAATGACATTCCTTAGAGCTAATAGAGGGTGCACTCCCCCTTATCTCCTAGGCATTCCCAGTGTCGCTTGGGGGATCCTTGACTTCTCTGTTGATAGGGCCCATTCTACTGGAAGATTGAATCCCCACCTGCACCCCCTCTGGGCAGTCGTATCTTTGGTAATTACAAATTTCCTGACTTTTACAATCCTTGACCAATGTATAATGTCTTAGGCCTTGTAAATTCCCTTCACTTTAGGCAAGCTTGATTGCCACTATGAGACACCTCTGATACCTGGAACTAGGAAGTCTGTTTCTGAAAAGCCAGCAAAGTTAATTTTGCCTAAAGTGTGCATTTCTTCAAAAGCATAGCTTCTACTTTCTCAACATTTAATTATGGTTTAGGAAGAAGCGTTGTTTTTTTGTTTTAAATGTGGCCGGGCTCGGTGGCTCCCAGGTTCTCAGCCTGGGAATGCCTAGCGCTTTGGGAGGATGAGGTAAGTGGATTGCCTGAGACTGCAGGTTCAAGACCCACCTGGATAACTTGGCGAGACCTCGTCTCTACAATAAATAAAAAACTAGCTGGGCATGGTAGTGCCCGCCTGTAGTTCCGGCTACTTGGAAACCTGAGGCAGAAGGATCGCCAGAGCCCAGCAGGTCGAGGCTGCGGGGTCAGGAGTATGCCACTGCACTTCAGTCTGGGCCACAGAGCGAGACTCCAAATAAAAAAAAAATGCATTTCCCGCTCTCAGTCTATCCTTTCAGTAATAGTTCCTAAAGTGATTTCAACACTTTAGGAGGCCTGTGATTCCGGGATCGGCCACTGCACTCCAGTCTGGGTGAAAGAGTGAGACTTCAACTCAAAAAAAAAAACACACACAAAAAAACCTTTTTTTCTGAGTCTGGGTCTCTTTCTGTTGCCCAGGCTGCCATGCAGTGGCACAATCAAGCCTCACAACAGCCTTGAACTCCTGGGCTCCAGTGATTGTTTCAATCCTCAGCCTTTAGGAGACCGTGGTCAAAGGATGGCATAAGCTCAGGGTTCAAGACCAATCTGATAAACTTGTTGAGGCCTCGTCTCTATAATAAATCAAAACATAAGCTGGGCATGATAACACATAACTGCAGTTCCATATACTTGGAAGGCGCAGGGGAAGGATCACCTAAGTCCAGCAGGTCGAGGCTGCAATGGCTGTGAGCTTGCCACTGCACTCCAGCCAGGGTGACAGAATGAGACACCAAGTAAGAAATAATAATAATAAAATAAATCTTGTCACGTGTTACAGTCAACAGAAACCTTGTGGACACTATGCTATCTATAATAAGACTGTAGTAGCCACACATGATGGCTCATGTCTGGGATTCCAGAACTTTGTGGAGGCTGAGACAGGAGGATCACCTGAGCCCAGTATTTCAGGACAAGCCTAGCCAATACAGTATAGCAAACCTCATTACTACAAAATAAAAATTACCCGGGCATGGTGGCATCAGTTGCCAATCCCAGCTACTCAGGAGGCTGAGGATTGAAACAATCACTGGAGCCCAGAAGTTCAAGGCTGTTGTGAGGCTTGATTGTGCCACTGCATGGCAGCCTGGGCAACAGAAAGAGACCCAGACTCAGAAAACAAGTTTGTTTTTTTTGAGTTGGAGTCTCGCTCTTTCACCCAGACTGGAGTACAGTGGCCGCTCCCAGCCACCGCAATTTCTACCTACTGGGCTCCAATGATCCTTCCACCTCAGCCTTCCAAGTACCTGGAACTACAGGCGCGCGCTACCACGCCTGGCTAATTTTTGATTTATTGTAGAGATGAGGGCTCCCCAGTCACACAGGTGGGTCTCAAACCTGCGGGCTCAGACAATCCACTCACCTTACACTCCCAAAGTGCGGGATTACAGGCTGAGCCACCGAGCTGGGCAAAAAACAAGTATCTTTAAAAACAGGTTTGGAAAACCTTCTAGATATTGGTCTTGGCAATGATTTTGTTGATATGTCACAAAACTATAGCAACAAAAGCAAGCATAAACAACTTGGACTACATAAAACTCAAAAACTTCTGCAAAATAAACAATAAGAAGGCTTATAGGATAAGAGAAAGATTTGTTAGCTATGTGTTTGACAAGAGGTTAACATCCAAAATATATTAGGAAGTCATATAAATTAAAAGTAAAATAATAACAACGATAAACACTTGACTGAAAAATAGGGCAAGAATGGTTATTTTTCCAACGAAGACATACAAAATGCCAACAAGTGTATGAAATGGTTCTCAGCATCACCAATCACCAGGGAATTGCCAATCAACACAATGATGAGTTTTCTTTTTCTTTTTCTTTTTTTTTAGACAACACATTTATTTCTCAGACTCCATTGCAATTATAAGTAAGTTAAGAGCTCTACTCTACATAATTCTCATTCTGGGACCTAGGTTAAAGAAACAATACTTTTTGTAATGTTGTCAATCTCTGTGGGAGAAAAAAAGGAATTAGTGAAGCATACATTAGCTTTTAGAACTTCTAATAGAAAGTGATATCATCTTACATTTTATTGGCTAAGTCACATTGCCACACCTAAATTTAAGAGGGAGGAGAATCAAAATTCTATCATGTGCTTCAAAAGGAGGGAGATGAAATAATTCTGAATAGACTTATTGGCTGTGATAACCAACATAGAGATCATGTTTTAGAAAAGAAGACGAATGAAGAACTCCATCATAGACTCATACTTTCACTGAGAAACTTGAATAGACTTCTACTTGAGCCCAGCACTTCACAAATATTCAATAGTAAAATGCAATGCTCTCTGTTGGAAATTTTATGATAAATTTTTGCAGTAGTTGAAAGCTGCTAGGGGGCGGGACAGGATTGGCAGTACTGGGAAACTGCCGGCTGGGGGCACACCTCATCAACAAAGGCACCTGCACAAGGATCACTTGTATATCCAACTCTGAAATGTATCTCACATCTTCAAATTAAAAAAAAAATTCTGGAATTTAAGAAATCAGTAGAAAGTAAGGACTATGGGAATTTCACATGAATATAAATAAATTAGATCAAGTCAAAGTAGCATTGAAGAGAACAGATCTTCAAATATTTAGGTGACATTAGACACCACCTAGACCCTGACTTTATTGATGTGATATTTACATTCCAGAACCATTGCAAACTGAATGTGGATTTTTGCAACTATGATGAATTTTCATCTCACACCTGTTAGGATGAATAGTATCAATAAGAAGAAAGATAAGTGTTGACATGATTTGAAGAAAAACAAATCCCATACACTGTTTGTGAGTTTTAAATTGATGCAGTGATTATAAAAAACATTATTAAATAATTTCCAAAATGAAAAATTAAACTACTGTACAATCCAGGAATCCCCTTTCTGTGTATATAACCAAAAGAAATAAAATCGGTATATTAAAGAAGTATCTACACCCCTATGTTCACTATAGCAGTTGTCACAATGGCCATGCTATGAAAACAACCAAAATGTTCGTGGGTGCTGAATGGATAAAAAAATTTGTATATATACACAATAGAATATTATTCAGCCATAATTCAGCATCCCACTATTTTAACATCACAGATGAAGCTGTAACACATAAAAGTGAAGTAAGCCAACCACACAAAGAGAAATACTGCATGATCTCATCTAAGAGTGGAACCGAAAAATATTGCACTCATACAAAGAGTACAATGGTAGGGCCAGGGCCTGCAGGTGGGGAAAATGGGAGATGTTCAAAAGGTACAAAATTTTAGTCATAAGATAAGTGATTTTTAGGAGTCTTATGACCTAGTGACTATAACTGATAAAAATTCTTGTATACTTAAACATTTGTTAAAATAATAGACATTAAGGGTTCTCATTATTTAAAAAAAGGGCATGTAAGGTGACAGATATGTTTGCTAACTTAAGTGTATTCATATTTCAAAAGGTATAAACAGATGAAATCATTACATGACACAATAAATACATGATCATACAATATTTGTAAAATATTACATGATCGACACACAAATGCATAAACACATGTATAGGTCAAATATGTACATATATGTGTGTGTGTGTATATATATATAAAACCTAGTCATAAGCTTAATACTGAAAAAAAAATTATCTCACCAATAAATAAAAAGATAGCCAGGCTTGGTAGCTTGCGCATGTAGTTTCAGCTACTAGAAACGCTGAGGTGGAAGCATCACCAGAGCCCAGCAGGCCGACTCTGGGGTGACTGTGAGCATGCCACTGCACTTCAGCCTAGATGACAGAGTCAGACTCCAAATCTAAATGAATAAATAAGTAAACCCTCAACTAAAGACAAGATAGGAGGAGTAGAGTGAGAATACTGAGCAATGGAGAAGGGATGTATACCCTTGACTACACAGACTGCCTTCACAGGCCCTGTTTAAAATAGAAAAAGCACTAGTGTTGTGCTGTGGTTTTCCTATAATTCTTCATTTTGCCATGTTCATAGATGTCATACTTCCCCTCCCCCCCTTTGTTTTTTTACAAAGGTGCTGATGAGCTCACATGTAATAAATCCTATAGGGGTAAATTCTTCACAAATTACCATAATAGGGTCTCATTTCCATGATCATGTTTTAAGTTTGTTGACAGTACTGCATATTTTGGAATCACAAATAAAATCCATTGGAACACGTGAAATGCACCACGTTTTATTTTTAATGTAGATTTACACACAGGTTTACACATAACATATAACGACATGAAAGCTGGTTCATCAAGAATCAAAAGACTTGTCTCTGAGGTCATTGGAATTCAGGAACATCAATTTTAGGAGGCTACTTGGAGGCAGAAATGCTCCCAAAGTTTTCCATTTTCTAGAAAAATTCTGTAGATAGGCCCCAGAGCTGTGGTGGATCCTTCACTGCGGAGGGTGAGAAAACTTTCATTCAATGGAGAGGTGCTAAACTGATAGTTTTCAAATACTTCCAAGTGGCCAAACTCTGAAAGTCACGATCCCGAAGCTGGGTCACCATCTGTTCCTGAGGAATCAAGTCACCATCTGTGTCTCTGAAACAATGTCCCACAGGCCTCAGTTGAAATGAACCCGATGATTTTACATGTAAGATGCCTGAACCACACCATCAGCTTCAAGGTGGGTTCACGTCCACTGAAATGGGTTGGTAAAAATGGCCCACTAGGCCAGGTGCAGTGGCTCACTTCTATAATCCCAGGAATTTGGGAGGTCAAGTTGAGAGGATCGCCTGACCTCACAGGTTTGAGACCTGCCTGGGCAACTTGCCAAGACCTCATCTCTACAATAAATCTAATAATTAGCCAGGCGTTGAGGTGCATGCCCTTAGTCCCAGCTACTAGGAAGTCTGAGGCAGAGGGATTGCCGGAGACCAGAAGATCAAGACTGTAGTGGCTGTGATTGTGTGCCCCTGCCCCCCATCCTATACAATAGAGTGAGACTCCAACTCAAAAAAAAAAAAGCCCACTTGACACGTGCCCGGGAGTGGGATTTTCCTTTGCACTTAGCAGATTCCTAATGACCCCATAGTTACTTTTCTTCATGCCTGGAAATCCTCCTCCACAATTAAGGCTTCAATGATGCTGACATTTCCAGGAAGCCGCATCCCGCCACCCCTGGCAAAGCAATGAAGCTGTGGTGGGATCTGGATGGGGATTTCTCCCAAAGTGGCCGGACTGGAGTCTGGCTGGAGAGAGCAGAAGGACTCGTAACAGTGGGAAGTGCCTGGGACATCAACCCCTCACCAGGCGGTTTAGAAAGCAGGTGGCCCCTGGGATGAGGAAGAGGCCAGTGGTCTGGAACGACCCCGGTGCCGGTGGAGAAGATTACGAGTGTGCAGGAATGAGGGAGGTTAAGCTCGCCCAAAATGGGCCAGGAACAGGGTCACTGGGGCGTCACCCCGTCATCCCCAATGCCCATCCCTTTGTGCCCTTTTATCTTCTCCGAACTCACTCCCCGTGTACCTGATGGCAGGAAGTCAGCGGCCAGCAGGACTTTGATGGAACGAGACGCTCCACCCTTTCTCGCCCTCCTTGACTGATCACCACACGTAACCAGGGCAGACCGGGATGGAGTCCTGTAGGCCGGCGACCCATCCACCAAGCGCCCTTCCTACGCCAGAGTTCCGAGAATGCCCTGCGAGGGGCACTCCACCCCAAACCCGGTGCCTGCTGGGATGGCTGGCAGCTCAGAAACCAGCTGACCAGGAGTCACTCAGACGCCAGAGTTCCCAGCATATGACGGGAGGCGCTGCACATTCCACTCCTCACCCCAACTTCCGGTGCAGGGAGGCAGCTCAGCCTTAAAGTGCTGCGAGCAAAAACGTGTTTGTCTTGCCTCCTGCAGCCCCGACTGGTCGCTTCTCCTATCAATCAAGATCAGAGAGGCGGGGTCCAGAACCTCATCCAATCAGCGGATACTGACTCGGAAACTGTCCAATCAGAGCATAGCCGGAAGTGAGAGGGCGGCTTCTCTGCTCTGGCCGGGCTTTTTGTATCTTGCACCTGCGGAAATGCTGATTCATCTCCGAGGCAGCCGCGTGTTTCGCTTCAGTGACTGTTGCCCTGTGACCAGCAGGTCCTGGGAGTCCGTAGGGAGGACGCCTGGACACCGGGAAGACGAGAGGTGATGAGTATTCGAGCGGGTGGGAGGGGGGAGCGGGGATGGACCCGGATGACGCGACTGTGCCGGGATCGGCCTCCCCCTCAGCTCCGAGCCTGGGCCCATCCCCGCCGGTGTCTAGGCCCGTTCCCCTCGGCACAGGGTGGGGCTGGGCCGGGACCCTGGGGTTCTTCCCGAGCAGCGACCTCACCCGCCTAACCCTCTTCAGACAGCCCAGTTCCCCAGGAGTTCGGGACTCGGGAGGGCCGTGGGAAGGATTCGACCTGTATAGGAGGCCAGTGGGGTGAGGAGGAGACTGGTCCAGGCGCCATCACTCTCTCCTCTTTAAGGTGAAACGGAGGCTGCGTGACAGTCTAAGGGGTTCCCTGGGGCCAACAGTGGAGCGTGAGTCCAGAGCCCCAGCCAGGTCTTGTGTTGTGGGGTCCCTGGAGAGCCTGGGGGAAAGGCTTTGAGAAGGGGCGGGAGGAAGCCGTCCACAGGCAGTTGCTGGTGGGTGACAGGTTGGCCATCTCCTGATGTGGACTACCCAGGTGGAAATCCCCAGGATATGCCATCAGGGTCTTGGCAGTTGGTGTCACCAGGTGCAAACTCTGTTTTGCTTGTAGCAAGATAGTAAGTCAGTCAAGGCAAGGAGTTGGAGCAGGGTCTGCGACTTTATTGAAGAGGGTCATAAAACCAAGCAGATGAGGGGTCGGTATCCTAAAGACCCTTCTTGGGTCGTGTGTGCTTTTTTGGATGCTTATCCAGACTGGGGGACAGAGGGGGACCAAGATCAAGAGGTGGCTTAGACCTGCAGCCATTTGGGCGATGAGAGGAGTCCTGGAAAGTGGTGAATTCTCTTTCTCCTTGGTTCACAGTCTCCTTGTTCCTTTATTTAGAAAAACAGAGTTAGTGCCCATACTCCCACTTTCCCATAGTCAGTCTGGACAGCTGCATGCTTGTGCCTACTTTATCTTGTCAGCATCTCAATATTATTTTAGCTGTGTGCAAGCACGCATCGGGCCAGAGATCCCCCCCCTCAGTCTAAAACGGAATTATATCAGATGTTTGACAGTTGACTGTCCCATTTGTGGTTGATTAACTCTTAAGTTTTGGGGGAGTTTTTTTGATTGAAATCTCACTCTCACCCAGGCTGGAGTGCAGTAGCAATCTCACGGCCACCATAGCCTCGACCTACTGGGTTCAGGTGATCATTCTGCCACAGCTTTCCAGTACCTGGAACTACAGGCACATGCCACCACACCTGGCTAATTTTTTGATATACTGTAGAGATGAAGTGTTGCCAAGTTGTCCAGGCTGGTCTTGAGCTCATCGGCCCAGGCAATTCCTGTCACGTTGGCCTCCCAGAGTGCTGGGATTATCAGCATGAGCAACCACAACTGACTCATTTTTATTTTTTTTTTAATTAGCAATTTTCAGGAAACCAGTTTTAGTTTGACAACTGGTTTCTGTGCACATTTAGACACATCACTCTTGTTGAAGGGAAAAGGCAGAAATGATTTCTGTCCTCTTGATGATATTGCACTTGTGAAGGAAGAAAAATTATCCCAAAGGACAAGGCAGACCCACCTCGGGGAGATGGTGGAAGAATCCACAATCAAACAGATCCTCAGGCACACAGAAGAGCAAAGGCAGGGACTCCTGAGAGGCTGGTAAGACACTGAAAAAAATACATTCAATTTAATTTTAAAATGAATAAAGGCATATTTTCAATATTTAGGTGTGACTTGATTAGATAATCTCACCTAAGAAGAAATCCCAGAGAAGTAGGAGGAAAAGAAAAAAATGGCTGGTTCTCAGGTAAATGTGATATTCAATTGGTATACCAGACACTGCTCCCTTCATAGCCTCCTCTGTTCTCTTCACCCATACTGCTTAGATGTCATGAACTGTTCTCACCATGAATGTATGACCTGTAATATTAAAAATGTTCCATTGTGGCTGGGGAACATGCAAAGGCATGGAAACCTAAGATTCCCCCTGGTGATGGGGTAGATCTTCAGATCCTAGAGAAGGATGGGAACATGTCCTTTTTTCTCTGGTTTTTGAGTTGGACTCTGCCTCTGTCACCTAGGCTGAAGTGCAGAGGCACACTCATGATCAGTCACCACAGCCTTGACCTGCTGGGCTCAGATGATCCATCTGCCTCAGCCTTCGAAGTAGCTGAAATTACAGGCATGTACAACCATGCCCAACTAATTTTTTGATTTATTGTAGAGACCACATTTCTATTATTAACTGAGTTTACAGATTACTAAATTGGTCAGGTGTGGTGGCTCACCCTGTAATTTCAGCACTTTGGGAGACTGATACAAGAGGACATCCTGATGCTGGGGGTTTGAGACCAGCCTGAGCATCATTTCTACAATAAATCATAAAAACTAACCGGGCATGGTTGCATGCATCTGTGGTTCCAACTACTTGGAAGGCTGAGGCAGAAGGATTGCCTAAGCACAGCAGGTCAACACTGCAGTGGCCATGAGCATGCCACTTCACTCCAGCCTGGGCAACAGGAGTGAGACTCCATCTCAAAAAATAATAATAGATTACTGTATTTTTTGGTCAATAATATCTCAGCATGAATTTTGTGTTGGACAAGTGTGCCATGGCATCTGATACCAATTTGTCCCAACTACTTGGGAGGCTAAGGAGAATGTATTCTTTCAGCCCAGGAGATTGACTGCAATGAACTGTGATTATGCCATTGAACCCAGCATGGGCTACAATGAGACCCATTAACTGAAAAACTGCAGAAGATCAGAGTAATCCTATATCTCCTGAATCAAGATTTACATTTTAACAAAATATTCAGTTCATTGTTGTACACATTAAAACTTGATGAGGACCTTACAACTCACTGAGATTTTTCCACCCAAGCAGTATACACAATGTATTCTGTGTGATGTAAATATTTCACTGAAAAATGTACATGCCTGTGTTGGTGTCCAAATTTATGCTCTTTCATTCATTAGAGCAGAGTGTTCACACTGGCAGAGTAGATCTTATTTCACCTTTCTTCTCAGACTTAATGCATTAGAGAATATTTCTGTGTTACAAATTATCTTATTGCATAACTCTAGCTGTCATATCACCTGAACCCTGTTCTCTTCACTCTGGCTTTACCTAGAAGCCATGATCACTTGGTAAACATGTTTTGTGGTTGCTGTTTTCAGGGGCTGTTGACATTCAGGGATGTGGCCATAGAATTCTCTCAAGAGGAGTGGGTATTCCTGGACCCCGCTCAGCAAATATTGTACAGGAACGTGATGTTAGAGAACTACAGAAACCTGATTTTTCTAGGTGAGGACAGTTTTGACACACAATTCCTATTTCATACTAAGGATTTCATATTCTTCCTTTGTAGAATGTTTTCTGGAAATTTCTGCTCTGTGAAAATGAGTTTCAGATTCCTGTTGTGAAAGAAAAGTTGGTGATTTACTTACATAGAAAAAATTAGAGAAATTGAATTTTGACAAGAAGCATTCTCTATTTTGAATTGACATGTGTCCTTCTCTCTATATTAGTGGTAAGTCCAGAAATTTGGTGGCATAGTATATCATTGCCCACACCTCATTTGAATTGCTGCCATACATTTGTGACTCACTAATTCTGAACTAAGAAATAACAAATGTAAGACTGGGTGTGGTGGCTCAAGCCTGTAATTTCAGCACTTTGGGAGGCTGTGGTGAGAGGATTACCTGAGCCTATGGGTTTGAGAACAGCCTGGGCAGCTTGACCAGATCTCCTCTCTGCAACATATCAAAAAATTAGCCAGGCATGGTAGCACACACCTGTAGTTCTGGCTACATGCAAGTCCAAGGAGAAGAATGGCCTTAGCCCAGCATGTCAATGCTGCAGTGGTCATGAGCATGCCCTGGGCGACGTAGTGAGACTCTAACTAAAAAAAAAAAAAAAACAAAACAAAAAACCCCACAAACTCAAAATTGTACCTATATGTTCTAAGGTTTTATTGGGGAACAATATTTTGGGATAATTTTCTAGAATCTTGTATAATGTGTTCTCTAGTGATCAGAGAACTAGGTTTGTATTTGAAGAATCCCAGCAAGAGTCATGTTATACTTTTCTAATTAAACAGGACTTGCTGCCTTTAAACCAAACCTGATCAGCTGTCTGGAGCAAAGGAAAGAGCCCTGGCAAATGAAGAGACACAGCACATCAGCCAAACCCCCAGGTAGGTGGGAGTGAAAGAAGAAGATGACACAGGTTGAGGAAGCAGAGCTTGATATGTGGTTTGAAAATGTGGTCTGCTCCCATGGAAGTGGTTTCAGAGAAGCCCAGGATTCTTTCTCTTGCTTTCACAAAGGGATATCTATTAATCCATTTCTGAAATTCTCCCAAAACTCTGCTTCTTCAATGATCTCCTTTCAGAGTCCAGCTCCAGCAGATCAGGGTTTCCTGAAGGAGAGACGGCTTTGGTGCAGGAGAAAAAACTGGAGCACTGACTCTGTTGCAAGCAGGACAAATGCTGATTTATTATCTTTTCCAACTCCTTTTATACCCTAGATTTTGGCTTGAGACGAAAACATGTTTTTTGTTTTCAAGGCAGTCAGTTTCAATTTAATGGGCCAGGCAGTCAATGTATCTTTGTTCATCCTGCTTTGATCTTAAAAAGTTATCATCCTAAACATTAACTATAAATTTTATAAACTCCTAACGTTTTCTAATGATTATCATTTCTTTCTTTTTTTTTTTTTCCTTTTGAGTTGGAGTCTCACTCTGTTACCCAGACTGGAGTGCAGTGGCTGCTCCTGGCCACTGCAGCCTTGACCTGCTGGGCTCTGGCGATCCTTCTGCCTCACCCTTCCAAGTAGCTGGAACAACAGGTGTGTGCTAACACAACTGGCTAGTTTTTTGATTTATTGTAGAGATGACGTCTCACCAAGTTGCCCAGGCAGGTCTTGAACCCACAGGCTCAGGCAATTCACTCACCTCAGCCTCCCAAGTTGTGGGATTACAGGCTGAGCCACCGAGCCCTGCTGATTATCATTTCTTAATGTCCATACAAATCTTACTTATTTCTATAACTATTACATTATAAATCACTACCAAGTTCTAAGCACTATAATTGTTACATAGATTAGCAAGTAACATCTGTGACCTTCACACAGCAATTTGGAACTAGCGGGGGTAAAACAGCATTGTCAAGGTTTTTTAACTGCAAGTTGACCTGACTAGTTTTCCATAATGTCACACCTGGTATTTACAATCTTCATCAATTATCCCTCTAGGGAAACTAGGCTTTAATGTTTGTAAAACAAAGGGTCTTCAGTGCTCAAGTCATCTCAGTTACAATCTCTAACCAGAATTACAAATCTCCTTAACAAAGGGAAGTAAAGTCAAGAGTGCTCTAATATTTATGTGATTGTTAATTTCTTAAGCATAATATACCACATGTAGATATTAAGAAATTAAGTAAATGTAATTTTTGCATTGGTACTCTTCCTAAAAATACAAACTATAACTTCTCAAATTTCTCCAATTAGTCAACAATCAGAAGAAATAAAATCTTACAAGTGATTATCTACCCACACATGATATTTAAAATCTCTATTGATAATTTCCCAGCAAGGCCAATGAGTTCCCTGACAAACATTAAATCGATCACTTTTTGATTTTTTATAATTTTCCCAACTACAATGGTTAATCAAGTGATTCTGTGATCTAATACCAGGAGGCTGGGGACTTGGAAACCTAGGGAGGAATTCAAATGAAGGGAAGGTAATTTTTTCATGAATTCTCCCTTGTCTTTTTGTAAGGGGTAGTGGAGGCATGAGTGGAATTTTGCTTTCCATCCTCAGACTGTACAGAACTTTTCAGCTGCACTAATAACAAAAGTAGAAGCAAGGGTCTCAGCTGCCCAGGTTCACTTTGTGACCCGGGGTCTTCAGCCCTCTGGACTTCCATGGCTGTCTCCCAACAATCTCCTTTCAAGGTTACAGAGCAAATCAAAGTCCACTTACTGGTTTGTTAGGGACTGCATGAGCTGACTACCTTTCTGAAGTTTTTAAGATGTGCAAGTATCTGCTTATTTGTCTAAAAAATCCATGTCAAACTGTTTTTTAAGCTTTCATTTTCTGTCATACTGGAAATAGGTGAGAGTGTTATTTGAGAAATTTGAATAACTCTCTGTGCTGATGTTTTCTACTTTATGATTTTCTATCGTAGAGAGGTTTCCAATGTGATTTTATTTAAATTCATACTCCATAATGCTACCTGGACAAAAGCCACCTCTCTTGATCAAAGAAATCCTGTTATTTTGCTTTAATTTTTCTTTTTTAGTATAAACCAAGATTGGTAATTTATTTCTACATATCTGAATTCTTAAGTATACTGTATCACCTAGAACATTGGTAAACATATATTAAACTACCACATTACCTTGTTTCTTAATAACCTTTATTTTATTATTTTCTTTGTTTAGTATGAAGCTTAGAACTACTTTACATATATGCATGTATATGTACACACATGTGCTTTTGTTTATGTGTGTGTGATTAACATCTGATTTTTTATTCATAAATAAAAATGTATAAACATATGTTGTATATAATGTAATAATTTGATATGCCTATACATTGTGATATAACGATTCCCATTTGTTAATGAAAATATCAATCACCTTACATAATTGTCATTTTTATGTTTTGTAAGGACAACACATAATGTCTATTATTTTAGCAAATTTCTGAGTGTACTTGACATCATTATTAACTATAAGTCACTGTGTTATACATTAGTTCCCTAAAACTCAGTGGTATTGAAATTTTTTGACCATTGAAAAATATCTCCCATTTTTCCCACCTGCAGGCCCTGGTGATCATCCTTGTACCTTATTCCTCTATGAGTGCAATTTTTTTTATTCCACACGAGTAAGATTATGCAGTATTGCCCCCCCCCCCCCGAGTTGGAGTCTCACTGTTGCCCAGGCTGGAGTACAGTGGCATGTTAATGGCCACTGTAGCCATGACCTGCTGTGCTCAGGTGAATTTTCCCCCTCAGCTTTTCAAGTAGCTGGAACTACAGGTCTGAGCCACCACATCCAGCTTTTTTTTTTATTGTTGATATGAGGTCTTGCCAAGTTGTGCAGTCTGGTCTTCAACCCTGGGCCATTCTCTCACCTCAACCTCCCAAAGTGCTGGGATTACTGGCTTGAGTCATTATGCTCAGCCTCTCACAGTAATTTTGTATGTGTGCCAGACTCACTTCACTTACCCTAATCTTACAGTTTCATCCATAAGGTTGAAATGGCAGGATTCATTATTTTTTTTATCTGAATGATATGCTATGGTGTATATATATGTTTTTTCTTAATTCACACAGAATCCACAAATATTTAGGTTGTTTTAAAGCTTGTCCATTTTGACAATTGCTGCACAGAACATAGGAGGGCAGATAATTCTTTGAAATACTGATTTTATTTCCTTTGCTTATATACTCAGAAAAGGGATTTCTTTGTTACATGGTAGTTTCTTTTTATTTTTATTTTAGTTTGTTTTTATTTTAAAAACAATGTTCTGCTGGGCACAGTCACACATGCATATAATCACAGCAATTTGCATGGCTGAGGTGAGAGGATTGCCTGAGGCCTTGGGTTTGAGACCAGGCTGGGCAACTTGGCAAGACCTCATCTCTATAATAAATCAAACAGTAGCCAAGCTTGGCAGCACTTGCCTGTAGTACCAGCTAGTTGGAAGGCTGAGGCTGAAGGATCACCTGAACTCAGCAGGTTGAGGTTGCAGTGGTCATAAAATAATAGTGCCCTCCAGCCTGGGTAACAGAGTGAGACTCCAACTCAAAAAATAAATATATAAATGTTTTAAT
The DNA here is from genome assembly GCF_000164805.1 of Carlito syrichta. Taxonomy (NCBI): domain Eukaryota; kingdom Metazoa; phylum Chordata; class Mammalia; order Primates; family Tarsiidae; genus Carlito; species Carlito syrichta. The sequence goes on from NW_007257586.1 coordinate 270,917, forward strand.
GATTTTTATAATGACACTACCCATTTTAGACTCATCAACAGTATACAGGTTTTCTTTTTCTTTCCATCCTTATCAAAAGTTATCTCCTCATTGATATTAGCCATCCTAACAGGTGTGAGATAGTATATAATTATTGTGTTTATTTGAAATTGCCTCTTTTTGTGATGTTGAGCACTGTTTCATATACTTGTTGGCAATTTGTGTGTACTAATTGGAGAAATAACTATTCATTTTGGGCTTTTTTTAGTCAGATGACTAATATTTTCTTGTTACCTTTGATTTCTATAATTTTCTTGTGTATTTTGGAGATTAATGTCTCATCAGGTTTAAAGATTTGAGATATTTTCTCTTATCTTGTAAGCCTTCTTCTATTCCCTTTACTGTGCAGAAGATTTTTAGGTTGATGTCTCCAACTAATTTATATTTGTTTTTGTTTCTATAGTCATTAAAAGAATCAGTCAGACCAATATCAATATCAAGGATATCTTCCAAATCCTGGTTAAGGTTTTGTTTTATTTTATGAGTCATGGTCTGTCACTCAGGTGGGACTGTGGTGGCTCAAGTAAGGCTCACTAAAGCCTTGAGCTCCTTGGTTCTGGTGATCACTCCACCTCAGCCTCCTGAGTACTGGGCTTGCAGATTGGTGACTCCATGTCTGGCTTTTTTTTTTAAGCACATGTCTTGTCATACTGTATTGCCTAAGCAAGTCTTGAACTGCTGGGCTCAGGTGCTGGCATTACATACATGGGCAACCTCATCCAACTGATACTGTCGTATTTATGTTAAAATAAATCCTCAAGAACTATCCTTACCATAACAAGTGACAAGGTTTCTTTTTTTAAGGATGCCACATTTTATATATCCATTCATTCTTTGAAGGACATTTAGGGTGCTTCCCACCTTTTGGCTTTTGTCAACAATGCTGCCATAAACATGGATGTACACATATCTTTTTCTGCTTTATATCTTTGGATAGACACCTAGAATTGGGATTGTGGGTCACAGGATTATTTTTAATTTCTTGAGGCATTTTCATATTACTTTTTTTTTTTCGAGTTGGAGTCTCACTCTGTCACCCAGACTGGAGTGCAGTGGCCGCTTCTGGCCACCACAGCCTCGACCTGCTGGGCTCTGGTGATCCTTCCACCTCAGCCTTCCAAGAAGCCAGAATTACAGGCATGCACTACCACGCCCAGCTGGTTTTTTGATTTATTGTAGAGATGAGGTCTTGCCAAGTTGCCCAGGTGGGTCTCACACCCATGGGCTCAGGCAATCCATTCACCTTAGCCTCCCAGAGGTGCGGGATTACAGGCTGAGCCACCAAGCCCGGCTCATATTATTTTCACAGTGGCTGTATCATCCCCCCCCACAACAGAGCATAAGCATTCCATCTTCTCTACATCCTCAATAACATTTGTTATTTTGTTTCATATTGGCCATCCTTATAGGTGTGAGGTTTTATATTATTGTGCTTTTACTTTACATTTCTCTGAGCACTTGTCTTTTTGAAAATCTTTTGAAATGCTTGTTGTTTACTTGTACATCTTTGGAGAAATGCCTGTTCATTTCTGTTTCCATGTTTCAGTCATGTTTTTCAATATTTGTTATTTTGTTTTAGGAGCTAAATATTTTGAATTTTAACTCCTATTACATGTTTAAATTTCCTAATAAATTTCTCATTCCTTAGGAGATGTTTTTACTTCACTGAGTAGTTAGTTTTCTATTTTTCATCAATACTTATGCTTTTAGTGTCTTCTAACAAAGCATTGCCATGGACAGTGTCTTAACATCCATCTTGTATTTGGGTCTAATAACTTTATGGTTTTTGCATTGAAGCATTTAATCATTTTCTTTATTTTTGTGTTTTGTGGATAGCCAGTTTTCCAACACCATTTGTGAAGAAGTTTTGTGTCCCCATTGTGTGGCCATGCCAACTCTGTTAAAGACTATTTATTCATATTCATAAGGATTTATATTGAAGTTTTGCATTTTGTTCCATTATCTGTCTTTCTGCCTGCCAGTACCACATATTTTTATTCCTGTAACTTAGTCATATGTTTTAAAATCAGGACATGTGATACCTGTATCTTATGCTTTAGTGCTAATTTTTTTTTAGGTATTTATCATTCCCTGAGATTCTATGTAAATTCAGGATTAAAAAATATTTTTCAAAAAAAGTGTCATAGAAATAATCATAGGAATTACAAAATGTGTATATCACTGTTGGTCAAATTGACATTTTAATGATAATAACCTTCTGAAATCTCTTGAGTTGGGTTTTCACCATGTCTTCCATGTACAGTGAAATGATCATGACTCAAAAGCACTCACCCTCCTGGGCTCAGACAACCCTTCCTCTTCATTCTACCTATTAGCTGGAATAACAGGCATGTGCCACCATGTCTGTCTATTTCTTTATGTTTTGTGGATTGAGACCTTGGCCAGTCTCAAACTCTAGGGCTCAAATGATTCACATATCTCAACCACTGAATTTGCAGGGATTACATAAATGAGCCACCACACCTAGCCTAAATCTACTGATTCTTGAGATTGTGTTGCTTAATATGCAAGTATTTTTTTATTTCATTGTAGTATTTCAACTTTTAATTTTCAGTTTTATTTCCTTATGGTGAGAAGAAAATACATTGTGTAATTTGAATCTTTTTCTTTTTCTTTTTGGAATTTTAGTCTCACTCAATCACCCTGGTTGGAGTGCAATGGCACACTCATGGTCACCCCAGGATCACCTTGGGTGGCACTGGTAATCCTTCACCCTTAAGATCCTTGGCTCAGATGATCACTCTCCTTCACCCTCCTCAGTACTGAAATCACAGTTAGCCCAAAACTTTCACAATATCTTGTCTGACAGTATTTTATGTTTTTCCTATTTTCATTTCATTTGAAAATTTTTCAGACTTTTTTGTAATTTGCAGCTCCACAAGTTATTGTTGTACCCTTAATTCAGTCATTAATACTGATTCCTTTTATGTCTTAGCATACTTTGTTTGAATTGGGATATTTGAAATTCAAAGATGTACACGTCTTAATATTTATGAAGTTGCTTTGTCTAGATTAATGTGACACCAATCCCTGAGTTAGAGTTTATAGGAGACTCTCAATCCTCTTCTTACAATGTGTCTTCTCTGTAAGTTGGGACAGAAACCAGACTGGGTAAACCCCCAAAGGGCTGAAATGTGGACTCATGCTCCACTCTTCTGTTTATTCCTTGAGGAAGAAATCAAGAGTTGGAACATGTCATCTGATTGCATCATGCTGTATTGTGAAGGAAGAGAGTTTATGGTGGCCAAATTACTAAACTTCCTGTTCCATGTAACTTGTTTTAACATTGTGCTCAGTTGGGATTCTATAAAGTCTTAGCTGTTTTTTGTGTTCTCACACAGGCAATGTGGTAAGTATTTTCTTAAGTACATATATTTATGAAGAGGTGGAAACCTGTGATTTGTACTCACCATTGTACTTATGTCCTTAACATGGTACAATATTATGTTTGATTTTTAAAGGATATTCACCTGAGTCTAGTATGTGGAATAAATTTTGATTTTCATTATTTTCAGCTGTGACTTCTCATTTAACTGAGGATCCTTTGCCAGAGAAGAGCATAGAAGTCTCACTTAAAAAGGTGCCAATGGGAATATATGAAAAATCTGGCCTTAAGAACTTATGCTTAAAAAAATCTTGGGAAAGTGTGCATGAGGGTGAAGGGCAGATAGATAACCACTACAAATATAACGAGAGTGGGAAAGTCTTTAATCAACACTCTAGATTTGTTATCCACCAGAGTATTCGTATTTCTGAAATGGCTTTGAAACATGAACATGGCAAAACTTTTAACCAGTCTTCAAAATGTAGTCAACATCAAAAAAATAATGGAGAAAATATACACAATATATATGGGAAAGTGTTTAGGAAATTATCTTATCTAAATAGACATGAAAGAATTCACAGGGGAGAGAGAGTCTTCCAAAGTGAAAAATGTGGCAAAGCCATTAGCTATTACTCATGTCATTCACAACATCAGAAAATTCATAGTGAAGAGAAATTGTATAAATATGAAGAATGTGATAAAGCCCTTACTTGGTATTCACATCTTATTCATCATCAGAAAATCCATACTGCACATAAACCCTACAATTGTCAAGTATGTGAGAAAGCCTTTTCCAAGTATTCAAATCTTATTCGACATCAAAGATACCATACTAGAGAGAAACGCTACAAATGTGAAGAATGTGGCAAAGCCTTTCACACTTGTTCATTTCTTGCTCGACATATGACCATCCATAGTGGAGAGAAATCCTACAGATGTGAAGAATGTGGCAAAGCCTTTTGTTGGCACTCAAGTCTTATTGAACATCAGCGTATCCATACTGGAGAGAAACCCTATAAATGTGAAGGATGTGGCAAAGCCTTTCGCTATCGTTCAAGCCTTACTCGACATACGGTGATCCATACTGGAGAGAAACCCTACAAATGTGTAGAATGTAGCAAAGGTTTTACTCGGTACCCGAGGCTTATTGAACATCAGAGTATCCATACTGGAGAGAAACCCTACAGATGTGAAAAATGTGGCAAGGCCTTTCACTCTCATAGTGGATTTACTCGACATAATACCATCCATACTGGGGAGAAAGCTTACAAATGTCAAGAATGTGGCAAAGCCTTTTACTCTCATTTACAACTTACTCGACATACAATGATTCATACTGGGGAGAAACCCTACAAATGTCAAGAATGTGGCAAAGCCTTTCGCTATCATTCACACCTTACTCAACATTCAGTGATCCATACTAGAGAGAAACCCTACAAATGTGAAGAATGTGGCAAAAGCTTTCACTTTCAAAGAGGACATGTTGGACATAAGACCATCCATACTGGAGACAAACCCTACAAATGTGCAGAATGTAGCAAAGCCTTTCGCTCTCAAGGAGGACTTGTTGGACATAAGACCATCCATACTGGAGAGAAACCCTACAAATGTGCAGAATGTGGCAAAGCCTTTCGCTATCAAGGAAGATTAGCTGGACATAAGACCATCCATACTGGAGAGAAACCCTACAAGTGTGAAGAGTGTGGCAAAGGCTTTCGCTCTCATAAAGGATTTGCTGGACATAAGACCATCCATACTGGGGAGAAACCCTACAAATGTGAAATATGTGGGAAAGCGTTTCACTCTCATTCACTACTTACTCGACATATCAAAATCCATACTGTTGAGAAGCCCTACAATTGTGAAAAGTATGGCTAAGCTTTTCACGCTCATAAAGGATTTTTCTGTGCATAAGACCATCCATACTGGAGACAAACACTACAAATGTGATGAATGTGGCAAAACCTTTTGCTCTCAAATGATTTGCTGTCAACATCAAAAAAATAGTGGAGGAAATATATACAATATATATGAGGACCCATACTGGAGAGAAACTACAATGTGAAGAATGTGGCAAAGCCTTTTACTCATAACTACTGAACATAAGATTGTCCATAAGGGAGACAAACCCTACAAATGTGTAGAATATGGCATAGCCGTTCACTCTCACAATGGATTTTCTGGACTCATGACCATCCATACTGGAGAAAACCCCTACAAATATGATATATGTGGAAAATCCTTTTACTGCTTGCTTGACATGTCAAGATCCATACTGTTGAGAAACCCTACAAATGTAAAAAGCGTGGCTAAACTTTTTGCATTTATAAAGGATTTGCTGAACAATCCATACTGGAGAGAAACCCTACAAATGTGGCAAAACCTTTTGCTCTCAAACAATTTGCTATGCATATGAGGAGCCATACTGGAGAGAAACTGTACAAATGTGAAGAATGTGGCAAAGACTTTCACTCTCATAAATTATTTACTGTACATAAGACTATCCATGCAAAAACATCTAAAGACATTAACCAGCAAAAACTTGGAAATTAGACTGTGTATTGGGGAGAATCTACAAATTGAAAGAATGAACTGGCCTTTGTTCAAAATATATGTGATTGGGAACATTAGGACATTCAGACTGAAAACTTTACAGATGCAATTTATATGGAAACTTATTTACTGAAAAGTCAAGTTGAAATAAATGTCGGATGTTGAATGGCATTAGAAGATGGTTTATTTTTTTGTTTGTTTGTTTCTAGGAAAGCATAAATATATTCCCTATATACCTTTGCTTGTGCATTGACAGAATTCGAGAATATTTTGAAAAGTAAACAAGTCATATGATGCTATGCCTTCATTCGTAGTGTTTATGTAAAAGCATGGGGTCCATTTTTGGCATGTTAGAGTTATGAAATGTCCTTGTATAGTAGGTCACCAGCGGTTATCTCGTGTTTTTCATGGAGGATGAAGAACATTGATATGTAATCTCCTTTAAAAGATCAAAGTGAAGAGTTTCTTTTGTGGCTCACATTGAGCATTACTGTAAGTTCTGCATAAGGTGAGTGCTCAGGATGACATATTATTCCATGGAAATCAATGACAAAGAATCATTGAGAGTTTTAGAAATCATTTGTCTTACTACTTACATGTCAATGAGAAAATAAGACCAGACTGTTAATATCTTGATGCATCTTCATAGTATCAATGCTTACAAGCCGTAAGTGTAACTTGATATAAATAAGAAACATCTTCATGAACATCAGAGCTAAGATAATTGCTTTCTTAAAATGTTTATATTGTAAGTTATGCTTAGTAAATAATCAGATTCAATTTTGAAAACTGAAGAAAGCAGTTCACACATATATTCTACTATCAGAAGAACAGAAATGCTTTAATACTTGTAATATGTTTTAGCTAGCAAGCATACAGTGAAATTTAAAGGTTTATTAAGGCTATGTAAATTTGTTTTAGTGAATAGAATTGTTTATAAAGTATTAATGTTTGTTGTCCACACAATAAGTTGTTATGTTGCCACAATTGTTAATCTATTCTATCTTACTCAAGATTGTAGGTAAATGATGAACATGCATTATTGAGTAACTTATGGATGTGTCTAGTTCATTTTTTTATAGGTTACATTTTCTTTTTTTTTTTAGTTTTGAGTAATTTTGATCATTGTAATAAAGATTATACAGGAGTATAATTATAAGACCTAACTTTCTGAATCCTGATTATTGTAAATAATTTAATAAAATTGTAAATATTTTAAATACTTTAAACAATGTTGTAAATATTAAGTTGGGTTTTGACTCTGTTGCAGAGGCTGGAATACAGTGGAAAATTCATGGTCACTGCAGACTCAATGTGATGGTATCAGGCCATCTTTCTCCTTTAGCCTCCTGAGTAGCTCATGCCACAAATGTTTGCCATCATGCCCAGTCAACTATTGGATTCATTGTTAAGACAAGGTCTCACCGAGTTGCTCATGCTGGTCTGGAAGCCCTGGACTAAGGCAGTCTGCTGTACTTTGCCTCTCAAAGTGCTGGAATTATAGGCATGAGTCACCATGCCCAGTCTCTCCTGTTTTCTTTCCAGTCATCTGGCACTGAGTTGGAATCACTTGTCCCCTCAAGTCATCTGCTTCTAACTCCTGTGGTGTTGGCTCTGGAATATCTTCGACATTTATACTTTACACCCTTCCCTTTCCAGTGTTTTGCCATAAATACAATTATTCTTTGTAATTTTCTTGATTCACTCTGGAGAGATCAAGTGCTCATGTGGAAACATTAACATCACATGGTGTGTGAAACAGAATCTCACAACACTTGCATTAATCACCTGGTAGCAGGAAGTGGTCACAAAATTATTGACTGGTACACTTTGTGTCATAGCTAATTTTATGCAGTTATGAGTTAATACGGCATCTACATTTATTTACACATTTCTCAACAGCTGATGGTGTCATGTATACCCTGTAAGTGCATGAATTGTAATTCTCCCTTTGTATGATAGATTTCTGTATGTTTTGTGGTAGTAAATGTCAAAATAGACAAGAATATACTTCTATGTGATGTGCTCATGACATATTGGTAAAGTATGTTTCTAAACAATGTTTACTGTGGAGTTTCTTTTAAACAATCGCAAATTGTCAATGAAAAAATTCCAACGTATTTGTTGAAAAAACATGGATCTATGGAGGTCAAACTCATGTTCTTCCTGGACTATCAGTACAGTCAGAAAAATAGATGTGGAAACAATAAGACAGTATAAGCTTGACTAGCCATATTTGGGAAAGAGCCAAGTCAGAAAATGGTAAATATAATAAATCAATAACAATATGTGGGATAAAAACAAAATTAGATTGAGCTGACAACCATACTACTGAGTGGATATAATGAGCACAATTTTTATGTTCAGAGTGTCAAAGTCCAAGTGATAAAAATTATGTTTACAGTTCTACATAAATGGTGACTGGAATGTAAAATATGAAACGTTTCTCAAGTATTTATGCTGTGGTTTCAGTAAAATATTTTTTTAAAGGTCTTAGCCAAAGATTTGATGATTTATGAGTCTGTAAAGTAATTAAAAACCAGACAGAAATTCCTAAATTTAGAAATAAAGTGAGTCAAAAATAGAAAAATAAAACAGTATTAAAAGCAATATTAGACAAACTGCATAATACTGCAAAGGAGGAAAACACCTAAAAGCAGTGAGGGGTGAGGTATGGTGGCTGAGGACTGTATTCCTAATACTTTGAGTGACTGAGGTAGGAGGCTGTCTTGAGCCCAGGGGTTTGAGGGCAGCCTGGGCAAATCATATCTACAAAAAAAACCCCAAAAAACCAAATATTTTCTTGGGTGTGGTGGTGCATGTTGTTCCCAGGTACTCTGGAGGCTTAGGGGAAGAATTGCCTGAAATCATAGGTTGAGCCATAATCGTGTGGTAGAGAGATGCCAACTCAATAGATATGTATATAAATTATAAACAGAAACTAATATTAATAATGCTGATACAAAGTATGAATGAAGGTAGAATTGGATATATTTAAAGAATAGGAAAAAGAGGAATATTTTGCAGATAAAACACCTGAGAGATTTGATTGCCAATAGCAGCTTCTAAGAAGCATACTTTAAGAAGAAAAAGTCATACTTCTGCATGAAGATATAATGGAAGTGAAAGAGCAAGGGACATAATGAGGGATAATTAAATCGACCCTGAATTACAGTAATTGTGTGGTTGGCAACGTCAAAGTTTATAATATTTAGATATAATGAAAGTACAGTTTCTCCCATTTCCCTTGTATATAACAGAATTCTGTGCTTCCAAAATGACTAATTGAATAATCATTTAGTTTTTAGGACATTATCCATCACTGAATGAATATGTGATGGGATTTCTGTTGCATAGAGTATTGGTTACTCTTTTATCAGAACTCATTTGTAGTAAAGTACTTACCGTTCATAGACACTGACCCCAAGAGTCTGAACACTCAGAAAGTTTAGGTCCTCTCTTCATGCCATGGGTGAGAAGGAAGAACTGCATGAAGAAAACATACTGGAAGTTAAAGTCTCTGCACATGTGTGAGCTTCAGTCTCTGGCGAGACACAGCAAAGTCACTGCTTCTCTCCCACCACTGTGGCTTTGATTGTATAGTGCATTAACATATGTGTCTTATTCTACTTTTAAAATTTTTTATTCCCTTGGTTTCTCAGTCTGTTTTAGAATTCACTCTCACACTGCTTTATTTTCCAAGTCTTTATTATTTATGGTATCATCCTATTTTTTTCAGAAATTAATGGATTTCCACTTTGAATGTTCTTGTGGGCAAAATTTTTTTCCCCAGAGCTAAAACAGCTGGTGTCTGTCATAATCAAGCTCAATTGATACGTTAGAGAGTTATTGGCTTAATGATATCTAAACTTTCTTGCCAAAATGTATTACTTTCATTTCTACTGTTTTTCATGTGTTTCAGAAATATTTGACTTTCTTATTGATTCAATTAAGGTGACTAATTGTATTGATAGATTTCCAAATGCTGAATCTCCTATGCATTCCTGAAAAGGGAGCTTGATCATGCTGGAATGGTTAACGTGCTGAAACAATACTTCTAATAATTTTTATATTTCTACTCAAATGTCATTGTTCTACAAAGAAAGGACATGAAATTCTTAGTATGTAATAAAATTTGTGAGTTTACATTGTCCTCATCCTGGGTAACCAGGTTTGTGTGGTTTATTTTTCTTTTTTATATTATTTTTATTTTCAAATGTAGGGGTCAATTCAGGATTAGGTTATAAGTGGACCTGGTACACATAAAATTTGGGTACCTTTATTGATATTATGTCCTCCCGCTCCCTCCAAAATGTACATGACTGTGTTTTTGACAGAATTTTATATCATATCACTCACAAAAGTACATTATCTGCACTAGCTCTGTGAATTCTATTTCATTCCATTTCATTGAAGTCAAAGAATACATTAGCAAATATTTTTGTGTTAAAAATGTTTTATTCAATATTTCCATTTCATAGAAGCTAGAACCTGTTCTCTTAACGCTCCCATTTCACCTGGAGTTAACAATTCTGCCTGTGGTCCCTTGGTAAGTATCTGTGTTCTTGATTTTAGTATATGTTTGGAAGATTGAGGTGCAAGGATCATCTGAACCCAACAGGTTGAGTCTCCTGTGGCCATGACTGTGCCACTGGACTCCAACCTGGGAGACAGTGAGACACTCACTAAAAAAAGCCACCACACATCAGCTAATTTTTAAATTTATTGTGAAGACAAGGTCTCACCAAATTGCCAAGGATGTCCCCTCCTCACAGCATGGAAATGCTTCATCTTCCAGGGTTTCAGTTCTCACCAGGGCCCAAACACTCACTTGGAGGAGTTTAAGACTCTGAACTGTGACATCTTTTTTTCTGACACCCACTGTGTGGAGTCTGCTGAACACCAACCAATGGGCTCTCCAACAATTCAACTCTGTCACCAATAGAATTAACAATGGCTCAACAAGATCAGGACTCAGTCCCACAATGCTGCCACCACTGCAGATATCAGGTGTAGAACCCAGGCTATTCTATGCTTCTGATCAACTGCCTAAAAATCAGGGGCTGCCATAAGTCCTCCTCAAGTTCAATATTTGATGGAATTCTCATAGAATTCAAAACTTCTTTTTGATGTTTACCAGTTTATTGAAAGAGTTGTAAAGGCAAGGCCCAGTGGCAGGGAAGATGGAGCGGGGAGAGAATGCTGGTCAATAGCTGTGATTGAAGACAGCTCGTCCTTTCGAAGTGTGTGCAGTTTTCAAAATGTTTGAGGTTTCATATTAACAATTTTAGTTTTAAATTGTTAAAATTTCATTTTGGTATAGAACTCCATTTAGTTTTCTTAAACCCCTGTGTGACTGATGCAACACTTTTAGAGATTTTGTGTATCCTCCCAGTGCTCTCCCTGAACTGAGTTGTACCCCTGCCTACTCTTGCCTAACCCCAAACAAGATGTTCTATCTCTGTAATTCTTCAGTTTGCCTATACAAACTCCCTCAATTTTTTTTTTTTTTTTTTTTGAGTTGGAGTCTCACTGTCTCGCCCAGACTGGAGTGCAGTGGCCACTCCCAGCCACCGCAGCCTTGCCTGCTGGGCTCCGGTGATCCTTCCGCCTCAGCCTTCCGAGTAGCGGAGTTACAGGCATGCGCTATCACGCCCAGCTGAGTTTTTGATTTATTGTAGAGATGAGGTCTCGCTGCCCAGATGAGTCTCGAACCCACGGGCTCAGGCAATCCACTCACCTCAGCCTCCCAAAGGCGCAGGATTACAGGCTTAACCACCGAGCCCGGCTCCCTCAAATTTTTACTTGGGGTCGAGAGATTTTGGTAGTACAACTCCCCTTTTTACAGCCAGCTTATAAAGGAATCATAATGTGACATTTTGCTGTGTGGACAATCTATTTTCTCACAATTTAGTTATAGCATTTGACAGTCCTAGCGAAATTCATCCATCGAAATTCACCAAAATTGGGAGGCAGCCTCGCTCTGGCTCTCCCTGACTTCCTGGGTAAGTTACAGGGGAGGCAACCCCTGAGATGGTCCAGGACTCTATAATGTCTCATCAGGCTTGGAGGGGGCAGGGACAATCACTGGCTCCTCTTGCCTGCAAAAGAACCTGAGTTCATCCACATTCTCCTAGGAGGCAATAATCTTTATTCTCTATTGCTTATCTGGTAAGCATCTGTATTTATACATGGGAAACATAGCCTGATGAGGCTCCCTTGGGCTTTTTTGAGACCCAAGGCATTGGTAGAAATGAGCCATAACTCTGCATCTGAATCCATACTTTAATTTCAGAACCCTGAAACTGAGTTTCAGAGCTCTGATCCAGTATCTGATTTTTGCTCAACTTCCTGTCTTTTTCCCTTCTTTCAGAATCTGGGAAGGGTTTAGTTTATAATGAAATGCCATTTGCCAATGAAAGTTTTGTTGCTATGCAAATTGATAACAGCTATTTATAATTGCTAACAGTTAATGGTCAGGGAGGTAAGGGAAGCTTTCTCACCTGACTCTAGGGGGCCACTCTGAGAAATGCTAAACTGACTCATCAGTGCTCTTGTTTGCATGTGAAATTGCTAAAACACCAACTTTTGTTATTTTTATGTTGGTGTGTTTCTGTTTCTCTTAGATAATTGTTCCTTATCTTATTTAAAGCCTTTTTGATCTGAAGTCTTCTTTGATATTATAATCTTAATCTCTGATTTCTTACTAATTAACAAATGTTCCCTTTTATGTTTTCCTAAGTGTTACCATCTCCCTTTTCCTTGTACAATATTTATATAGACAGCAAAAGGCCCCATTAAAATAGAGAAGTCCACTCATATGAATCCAGACTCCAGACTGGGTTGAAAACAAGAGGCACTCTTCCCTTTGGCCTGTGAAAACAGACTCCCTTAGGTAACTGAGGGCCCTGTGAATTTGTCAGGCATCAACTCCTCTGATGTGTAACGGTCTCATAGGGGCCACTTTACTTACTCATAAAGGACTCTGTGGGCTACGGAAGGCTCCAGGCTTGATCAGACACTCAATAGACCTAAATCCATAACAGATTCTGAAAATAGTGATTGGAGGATTGGAAAAGGTCTGAGAGGCAGATCACCTGGAAACTTAAAGGGTCTCTCAGTGTTCCGGAGGGCTACCCCATCCAGGGGGTATACATAAGGAATGGTCACCCAGTGCCCCAGGGCATATCTCTCAGCACCCAGAGGAAAAACCAAGACACATAAGAGGAAGGGAAATGACTGGTGGTGTCATATCCAACAGGAGCTCCCTCCACATGTAGCACTTTTTAACCCAGAACCATTAGTACTTTCCAAAGTTAAAAATTGTTTGCCAGTTCTACTTGATGTCTACAGTACCCTCTAATATAAACCTACTCTGGCTGGTTTCCTACATATTGCTTCTCCTAATCTGTCTATACTGTTAAAATTCCTGCCTTTTGTTGTCAAGAATATATAAAAATTACCTGCCATATATGTTAAATTG
>NW_007257587.1:0-4699 GCF_000164805.1 Carlito syrichta
TGGGTTCGAGACCAGTCTGGGCAACTTGGCGAGACCTCATCTCTACAATAAATTAAAAAATTAGCCAGGCATGGTGTCGCATGCCTGTAGTTCCAGCTACTTGGAAGACTGAGGCAGAAGGATCACCTGAGCCCAGCAGGTCAAGGCTGCGGTGGCCATGAACATGGGCTGGGGTGGCCATGAGCATGCCACCCCACTGCAGCCAAGTGAGATTTGGAAGGCTCTAAATGAATAAAATGCAAATATTTGCTAGGCGTAGTGGTGGGCATCTGTTGTCCCAGCTACTCTGGAGGCTGAGGTGGAAGAATCACTTGAGCTCAGGAGGTCAAGGCTGCAGTAAGTCAGAATTGTGCCACTGCACTCCAGCCCAGTCCAGATTGAAATCCCATCTCAAAAATTTTTTTATTTTATATAAAATATGATTATTTCAACATAAAATCAATGTTTAAAATATTAACTTGTTTAGATTATTTTTTCATATAAAATCTTTGACACCAATGTATATTTTACACTTACAGCACATCTCAGTTTAGACTAGTCACATTTCAAATACTCAATAACCATGTGTAGCTAGTGACTATCATATTTGACAGTATATCTCAGCCGGGCTCGGTGACTCAGCCTGTAATCCTGTGCCTTGGGAGGCTGAGGTGAGTGGATTGCCTGAGCCCATGGGTTCGAGTCCCGCTTGGGCAACTTGGTGAGACCTCATCTCTACAATAAATTAAAATTTTAGCCAGGTGTGGTAGCGCGCACCTGTAGTTCCAGCTACTTGGAAGGCTGAGGCAGAAGGATCGCTGGAGCCCAGCAGGTCGAGGCTGCAGTGACCTGGAGCGGCCACTGCACTCCAGTCTGGGTGACAGAGTGAGGCTCCAACTCAAACAAAACAAAACAAAACAAAAGAACTCCATCATATTCTCATACTTTCACTGAGAAACTTGTATAGACTTCTGCTTCAGCCCAGAATTTCATAAATATGCAATTGTAAAATGCAATACCCTCTGTTGGAAATTTTACAATAAAATTTTAGCAGTATTTGAAAACTGCTGGAGGATGGGGCAGGGTTGGCAGTACTGGGAAACTGCTGGCGAGGGGCACAGTTCATCAACAAGGGCTCCTGCACAATGACCACTTGTATACCCAAACCTGAATTTATCCCACACCTTCAAATTTTAAAAAATAATTCTGGAATTTAAGAAATTAGTAGAAAGTAAGGACTATAGGAATCTCACATGAATATAAATAAATTAGATCAAGTTAAAGTAGCATTGAAAAGAACAGATCTTCAAATATTTAGGAGACATTGGACACCACCTAGACCCTGATTTTATTGATATGAGTTACATTCCAGAACCATTGCAAACTGAATGTGGAGTTTTGCAACAATGATGAATTTTCATCTCACACCTTATAGGATGAATAATATCAATAAGAAGAAAGATAAGTGTTGAAAAGATTTGAAGAAAAAGAAATCCTGTACACTGTGAGTTTTAAATTGATACAGTGATTATGAAAACCATTATTAAATAATTTCAAAAATAAAAATTAAACTACTATACAATCCAGAAATCCCCTTTCTGTGTATATAACTGAAGGAAATAAAATCAGTATTTTAAAGAAGTATCTACACCCCTATGTTCACTGCAGCAATTGTCACAATGGCCATGCTATGAAAACAACCAAAATGTTTGTGGATGCTGAATGGATAAGAAAATGTGTATATATACACAATGGAATATTATTCAGTCATAAAGCATCACAGCATCCCACCATTGTAACATCACAGATGAAACTGTAACACATATAAGTGAAGTAAACCAGGCACACAAAGAGAAATACTGCATAATCTCACCTATGTGTGGAATTGAAAAATATTGCACTCATACAAGTAAAGAGTACAATGGTAGGGCCATGGTCTGCAGGTGGGGAAAATGAGAGATGTTCAAAAGGTACAAAATTTAGTAATAAGATAAGTGAGTTTTAGGAGTCTAATGACCTAGTGACTATAACTGATAAAAAGTCTTTTATATTTAAACATTGGTAAAATAATAGATATTGTGTTGTCATTTTTTTTTCTTTTTTCTTTTTTTTTTTTGAGTTGGAGTCTCACTCTGTCACCCAGACTGGAGTGCAGCGTCAACCTGCTGGGCTCTGGTGATCCTTCCACCACAGTCTTCCAAGTAGCTGGAACTACAGGCGCACACTACCACGCCCAGCTAATTTTTTGATTTATTGTAGAGATGAGGTCTCACCAAGTTGCTGAGGTGGGTCTTGAACCTGCAGGCTCAGGCAATCCACTCACCTCAGCCTCCCAAAGTGCAGGATTACACGCTCAGCCACTGAGCCAGGCTAAGTGTTGTCATTATTTAAAAATCGGTAACTATGTAAGGTGACAGATATGCTTACTAACTTGATTGTATTCATATTTCACAATGTATAAACTGATCAAATCATTACATGACACAATAAATATGTGATTATACAATATTTGTAAAAAAATTATGTGCTAGACATAAATACGTAAACACATATATAGGTCAAATATGTCCATATATATATTACCTAGTCATAAGCTTAATACTGAAAAAAAGAAAATTATTTCTCCAACAAAAAAATAGCCAGGCTTGGTAGCTTACACATGTCATTTCAGCTACTAGGAAGGCTGAAGTGGAAGGACTACCAGAGGCAAACAGGTTGATTCTGGGGTGGTTGTGAGTATTCCACTGCACTCAAACTAGGCAGCTGAGTCAGACTCAAACTCAAAATGAATAAATAAATAAATAAATAAATGCTCATTTTTATTTATTTCACTTCGAAGGAGTCTCACTTTGCTGCCCATGCTAGGATGCAGTGGCATATTCACAGCTCATTGCAGCCTTGACCTCCTGGCCTAAAAAGATTCACTCTTCTCAACCTCCTAAGTGGCTGGGACATATTGTTGTCACGTGGATGGCAAACAGACAACATGACAGAGTGCTGTGATATTATTAACCAAAATGTTTGTAAAGTATAAGCTGAATTTAATAATGTAGAAAAAATATCTTATGTAGAATTGCAGCTACAAGTATCTTCCATGTTTTGTAACACCCAAAAGTGCATTGATAGTCTCTTTTTTTAGGATTCTAGAGATCAAGACTCTTCTCATTATTTTTTATTCCAAACTTCCTCAGTTACTCGGGGCAGTAACTGCCACCCTGCTTCAATGTGCATTTTATTATTTTTGTTCTGCATGGAGTGGATGGAGCATCCAGATGGAACCTTAATAGTACTTGTTTCCATCCTTCACTAGACTCTGAGGATATATCCCATCTCCAATAGCAATCTTGGTTATCCATGTTTTTCCATGTTCCACAACTACAAGGGAACATATTTAATAATGCAGGTCATAAATTCATGGTGAGGAATATACACAGCAGCTACAAAGCCTGAAAGAAGAAACAAAGAGAAGGCAGAGGCGTGTGGGAAAAAAGAATTTTTCAGAGCACTTGAATATCACCAGAAGAATCAAAATGAGCTAAACTCACAAGGCAGGACAATCACAAGTAGCAGTTGAGATTTCCACGCTCTAAAATCATGACATTCCAGTAGGAAGAGAGACACAGAACCTGGCCTGGGACATATTTACCTGGGAAGAAGCCATTTTTGCCTCTTCCTCCTCCTCCTTCTCCGACATTTCAGGGCAGATTATCTGGACACGTCACAACTACATGGTGAAAATATGACTTTAATATCATTTTTACTTTTTTGAGTTGGAGTCTTACTCTGTTGCTATGGATGCAGTGCAGTGGCACATTCCCAGCCACTGCAGCCATGACTTGCTGGACTCAGGCGATCCTTTTGCCTCAGTCTTCCAAATAGGCAGAACTACTGGCATGTGCTAACAAGAACAGCTATTTTTTTTTTTTTTAATTGTAGAGATGAGGTCTCACCATGTTGCCCAGGGTGGTTTCAAACCCTCAGGGACAGGCAATCCTCTTGCCTCTGCCTCCCAAAGTCTAGGATTATAGGCATGATCCACTGCACCAGGCCAGTCTTTATTTTCTAAAAATTAATTTAAATATATTTTTTTGAGTCTGAGTCTCATTCTGTAACCCAGGCAGGTTTGAAGTGGCTACTCCCAGCACATGACTATTTTGAGGTTTTGAGCTCAACAGATTTTTCCATCTCAGGATCCCAGGCATCTAAAACTATAGGCATGTGCGACCAATCTCAGCTAATTTGTTTCAGCTTTTATAGCTACATGGATGTGCTATGTTGTCCAGGTTAGCCTCAAACTTCTGGACTCAAGCAATTCTCTCTCCTTCACCACTGACCCAGATAAAAACCAAACACACACACACAAACCAAGAGGGATCTTTAGGATGCAGGCCCCTCATCTTCTCGGTTTTAATGGCCCTCTAAATCAAGTCACATCCCCTGCTCCAACTCTTTATCTTGACTTTGGCTGTCCCTCCAGGCAGAAACAAGTTTGGAAATGGTGACAAACTGCCAATGACCCTGATGACTTGCCCTAGGAATTTCCACATGGATATCCCATATCAGGCGACTGTGGGGCTAACCAGCAGTTGCACGTGGTCGGCTTCCCCTTGCCCCTTCTCCAAGACTTTCCCCCCAGGCCCTCCAGAGAACTCTGACCAGGAGACCTGACTGGTGGCTTAGAGATTCACGATCCATTTTTGGTCCAAGGGAATTCCTTAAC
>NW_007257587.1:4823-5572 GCF_000164805.1 Carlito syrichta
GACCCTGGGGACAGGACCAGATCCACCCTATACAGAGGGGACCAGGGCCGAGACACTGGAGAGGATGGGTCCAGGATCAGAGGTGAGAAGGAGGCTGGTCTGTCATAGCTGGGTCATCCGGGTCCATCCTGCCTCCTGTTCTCGCACCCACCCCCATGCTCACCATCTCCCAGCTTCTGGGTGTCCCAGCATCTTCCCTACGGACACTCCAGACCTGCATGTCACAGGGCATAAAAGAAAGAAAATAAGATACGCGGTTCTTTCTGAAATCATGCAGAACTTCTGCAGGCACAGGATACAAAAATCCTGGACATAGTCCAGAAGGCGCCCCTTCACTTTTGACTCCTCTCTGATTGGGCAGTTTCCCAGCTAGGATCCGCTGATTGGATGAGGATACAGGCCACCACCCTTCTAATGTTGAGGTACAGCAGATTCGATCAAATGGGGCTGGAGGAGGCAAGAAAAAAGAAAAGCATTTTTTTGATTGTAGCATTGTTAGGTTAGTTGCCTCCCTGCACGGGAATTTGGGGGAGGGGAGGAGCAGGTGTGGCGCGCATCGCGGAGCATGCTGGGAACTCTGGCACAGGAGTGGCGCCTGTTTGTTTGGTCGCTGAGCAGTAGGACTCCATCCCAATCTGCAGTGGCTGCAAAACACTTCAATGTTCCCTGTGAGTGGTTTCAAGGTGCATCTACATTTTTTGCCTTGCAGGAGTCATTTTCACCAGTGACATGTTGGACACACTGGCCTT
>NW_007257588.1:0-9035 GCF_000164805.1 Carlito syrichta
CGATATTTATTTTTACTCCTCTGTAGTCTGAGTAAGCGTGTTATAGCTAGAATGCAAGAAGGGGGTCACCACACACTGAGAGTCGAATTTTGAGTCCTTTAGTAACCCACAGTTGAGAGGGGGCTCACACCTCCAAAAACTCTTGACCCCGAATGCAGCAAGTCAGGGGTTTACAAGGGAAAAAAACACAAGAGGGCTGCATAGCAACAGGGAACTAAAAACAAAAAGGAAACAATTTCTTGGCACAACATTTGATTTCAGCTAAACAAATGTACAAGTAGAACATGGAACTTGTCGTTAAGGAGTTTCCAAACACTAGGGGAACAAGGACGTGGAATAAGGATGTGGGCTTGTGAATATGGAAAGGTTGCAATGGTCACACGCAGGGGGGTTTCATCTGGGTGAGCAGGTAGCTAAGATGGAAGATTTTTAATATAATGGAGTTACTTATGTCAAACAAGCTATTCTAGGCTATTAAAAGTTTTTGCAGAAGCCAGGCTCGGTGGCTCAGCCTGTAATCCTGCGCCTTTGGGAGGTTGAGGTGAGTGGATTGCCTGAGCCCGCAGGTTCGAGACCCGCCTGGGCAGCAAGACCTCATCTCTACAATAAATCAAAAAATCAGCTGGGTGTGGTAGTGCACGCCTGTAATTCCGGCTACTCAGATGGCTGAGGTGGAAGGATCACGGAGCCCAGCAGGTCGAGGTTGCGGTGGCCGGGAGTGGCCATTGCACTCCAGTCTGGGTGACAGAGTGAGACTCCAACTAAAAAAAAAAAGTTTTACAGATATTTCAGGTGCATGGAAGTATTTTGATTTTATGAAATGTGTTTATGCTTGATTTATGGCTATGGATGTGATTGATCTTGGGATATGTTTCATGCAGTCATGAGTAGAATGCATATTCTGTGATTTTGGGGTGGAATTCTTTGTAAGTATTTCTCAACTCTATTGGTCAAGTTTCAAGTTGAGGTTTCAGATCTCCTTGTTGATTTTTTGCCTTGATGATCTATCTAGGGTTGTTAGTGGGGTATTTAATTCCCAAGATATGACTCCCCAGAGTCAATATCCTTTTTTAGTTTAAAGAGTAGTTGCTTTATAAAACCTGGTGTTCCTGTGTTGGGTGCATATATATTTAGGATGATTATTTCTTGTTGATAATTTAACCTTTTTTCATTATGTAATATCCCTCTGTATCTTTTTAAATATTTGAGAGTTTGACAGTTGTTTTGTCTGATTTTGTCTGATAATGTAACCTTGACTCCTGCCTTTTTTGTTTTCCTTTCACCTGGAAGTTTGTCTTCTATCCTGTAACTTTTGGTCTGTGGGAGTCTTTTGTACTGAGACGTGTCTCCTGGAGGCAGCATATTTATGGGTCATGCTTTTTATTCAGTTTGTCTTTTTATGTCTTTTTAGTGATGCCTTTAGTCTATTCACATTCTGGCTGATTATTGAGATGTGAGAGTTTGTGTCTGTCATGAGGTTAGTGATATTTCTTAAAGCCTGGCAAGAAAAGCTTTATTTAGATTCATCACATTAGGTCCAGGGAAAACATCAAAGGGAATTTTCAGTAGGGATCCCTGATCAGATATCAAGGTGATCAGGTATGAAAGTGATCAAGTATCAAGGATGAGGGTTCTCAAACTCTTAAATTTAGCAGGATTATTGCTAAATCTAGATTATTCAAGGAAGTGCACACATAGACCTAGGAGAAGGCTCAGGTGCCAGGCTAAAGATTGGTCATGCAAGGAATATTTGTCAGTATTTTGAAAGAAAAATGCATATATAAAAACATCTAGATTATATGGCTAACATGAGATGATTCTGAAAGCAATTTGACATACAAAACAGTTGTCTAAACACAATAGTAAAAAATAATCTTAGCATTTCCTTTCCCTTGGCCAGAAAGTATTAATTAAGAATTTTCTAATTTTCACTATGTTTTGTATGTGTTATAGCTTGTAATAATTTTTCCAGCCACTCTTGTGTTGATTTTACTCAACATACCAACATACTTTCCTTGCTTACCATTATAAACACAGAACTTGACCAACAATTAGGATTACCAAGAAAACTAAAATAAAAAAAATACAAAATAAAATGAAATAGCAGACTTTATGTCTGTGTTTGATGTACGAAGCTAACAGTTTGCTCTTTCTTGGTTCCTTCACCATGATATTTCCAGCTATTATCATCACTTCCTTCCTGGAAAATGAATTTCATTTAATGTTTTCTTGCCCCAACAACCAGCACAGGTGAACTATTACTTACTTTATTTTCTGGCTTCCCATAATCTGCAAGCAAAGGGTATAAAAATTGCTTCAAGTTTTTGTTTATAGGCTAGTATTCCTGCATGAGTCTATACTTTATCAAAGCATATGGAGATTTAATTTTTCCTTGGCTCTTCCTACCTTTGCTCTGATAATCATTTTTTTCTGAGAGTTGTTTTTATTTCTATAACCATCTATTTTGACTCTATTCCAAGCCAGTCCTCTGACTTTAAGCTAAATGTCAGTGACACAGTTGTATTACAATTGAAAACAATGATTAGATTTTACAAATAAACTACATATATATCCAATGGGCTAGATCACAATGTGCTATTATTTTCTTCAAACCACTGAGAGAAGCCAAAACATGCCAACATCTACTACAGGCAAAGTACTAAGCCAGATATTGTGAAAAAGATGAAAAAATATGAAACAATTACTCTTAAAATGTTTTCTTCTTCCTTTCCTCTTTTTAATTCCTTTTTAAAATAGTATATTCTTAGTAATCAAATACTGTGTTTCATATTATTAAGATATTTCAATTTGAAGAGGATTGAGTAAGGAAGATAAATATCTCATTTTACAGCAATGCCTTCTTCAGCAGATTCTTTTCTACATAGCAT
Organism: Carlito syrichta; assembly: GCF_000164805.1. NCBI lineage: Eukaryota > Metazoa > Chordata > Mammalia > Primates > Tarsiidae > Carlito > Carlito syrichta. The sequence goes on from NW_007257588.1 coordinate 2,889, forward strand.
TTATTTATTTAACAACCCTTTAAAACATTAATCTGTAAAACTAGTTTCATCAATAATATGTAGCACCCTGTTAGATGCTTATAACCAAATGACCAATAAAATTTGAAACAAAATATTATGAAACAAGTTTCCCTTAGGGTCAGTTCTATATTTCTCCTTAATCATTTATTTTCAGTTTTGACTTTAGGACAAAAGCTACTAAGCATTCATATTACCTAAAAAAACCAAGTAAAATTTTATTGAATTTAGTATTAATTTGCTTCTCTAAGCAAATATCAATTAATAATCTCTATATGCATCATTGTTATTTTATTACCAACAGTAAATGCCTTTTGATTCTAGATGCAATGAATACAAAGCAATTGAATTTTACAGTTTGCATCCTTTAGGGCACAAGCCTTGTAAATATCATTGTATGAGTCAGAGTGCAAACCATTTCATCTACTTTGAAATGTAAATGTTTTTATTAAAATAATCATTAAACATTTTCACAGTAATTGTAACTTGCTCTGTTGAGTTAAATAATGCTGACAATTGTGATTACCACTGATTATTCAGACATACAAAGAAACTATATACAATTTTTTAAAAAGTTTGTAGCATTCAGCAGGAATTAGGTTTCTCAAAAGAAATTTGCTGTTTGTGTTCAGAATATAAGTCAAAACACACATTGGCTCAACTACATAAACAACAGAAAACTCCTTTGCTGAGAAAACTTGCAGAGTTTGTCCTGTCTTATTTATGACCTACCCTAGCCAGGAAAATTCAGGTGCCTTCCTGCCAGGAGAAAGTAAAACATTTGATCTGACCGTGTATGTAAAGGCCGGGGATACAAATTCAGTCACATAATTTGCATATGCTGCCAAAGTTGACTTTTGGGGAGGTCTTCTAAGTATTCAGGACTACACAGTACCACAGAAAGTTAGATGATAGCTTTTCTTCTTTTTCACAAAGTTTGTTTGTTACAACATATTGAGTAAGTAAATTAGAAATAGCAGGGCTCAGTGGCTCAGCCTGTAATCCCACACCTTTGGGAGGCTGAGGTGAGTGGATTGCCTGAGCCCGCAGGTTCGGGACCCGCCTGGCAGCGAGACCTCATCTCTACAATAAATCAAAAATCAGCCGGGCGTGGTAGCACACGCCTGTAATTCCGGCTACTCAGAAGGCTGAGGCGGAAGGATTGTCAGAGCCCGGCAGGTCGAGGCTGCGGTGGCCGGGAGCGGCCACTGCTCTCCAATCTGGGTGACAGAGTGAGACTTCAACTCAAAAAAAAAAATTAGAAATGAGATTAATGTGTTTAGATATTGCAAAATGCTCATAGGGAAAGTTTATTAGAAGATGAGTACTGCCTACATGTTACAGACCTTCAAAGGATTTAGCTCAGCAGTTCTCAGATATTAGTATATTATTTACCTTTTTCACTGTGTCCACTTTTGTATTCATGATGCCAAACCAATGGTGGGTAAAATTACTGGCACTTGGCATACATCAGGGCACCAAACTGGACTAATATTCTAATAGTCTTTTTTTTTTTGCCATCTCTCACTGACAGAGTAAAAAATTTCCATTCAAGAGTGCATTTTATAAAACAGTAAAAGTAATTGTTATTAAATATCTACACACAAACACATGTATGTTTAATATTCTGTGTGAAGAAATGGGAGATACATACAAAATACTCCAGGAGCATTTCAAAGTACAGTGACTGGAAGAAAATAACGTGCCATTGTTTAAAATGGGAACTAAATTAGCCTTTTATTTTAATGGGATAGCAGCTCTATTAGTGAAAATAAGTCTGAAAGAACAAAATATAGTCATTGAGAATTTAGCAATCACTTTCTCAAAAGTGAACAAAATGAATTTATCACGTTCAGAGAAACAATTGACATTATTACTTTGTGGTATTTATAAAATTTGATCTTTTAAGCAAAAATTAGAATTTGGGAGAACTTGTATCTACAACCATGAGCTTAACAACTTATTTGCAAATGTGATTTTTCTATATGGAATAATGAAATGTGCCAATATATAGAACATCTACATAACTCATTGAACCCATATTTTCCAAATTACCACAATATTGTGATATGTGCATGGGTTAAAAAGTCATTCAATATACATGAAAGTCAAGATACTTTAATACAACAGAAAATAAAATGTTCATTGATAAAGTTTCAGATTTATAGTCCACTTTCCCTTTAAGAAAAAAAATCTTCCATGCCTTTGGGAGGTTGAGGTGAGTGGATTGCCTGAGCCCGTGGGTTCAAGACACACCTAAGCAATTTGGCAATAACTCATCTCTACAATAAATAAAAAATTAGCACATGCCTGTAGTTCCAGCTACTTGGAAGGCTGAGGCGGTATGATTGCCAGAGCCTAGCGGGTCGAGGCTGTGATGGCTGGGAGTGGCCACTGCACTCTAGTCTGGGCAACAGAGTGAGACTCCACCTCGAAAAAAAAAGAAGAAAAATCCATAAAGTTTTCATGTACAAATAAAAAAATATGTATCTTCTCAGAAAAGCAATTAAAATACACTTCTAACTATAAATCTGCATATGTCTGGATTTTCTTTCTATACTTAAGTACAAACAACATATTGCTGATAATCAAATGCAGAGGCAGATATAAGGATCCAGGTATACTCTAGAGCCCAGCTATGTTATAATAAGTCAGAAATTGAAGATTTATAAAAAATATAAAACAATGGTACTCATCTAAGTTTGTATGTTTAGCAAAATATAGTCTTTATAAATATACATTGTTAATATGTTGTTCATTTTGGCATGTGCTGAGTTTCTTATACATATTTTAAAATAATTATTTTAAGAAACTCCTCAGTTTAATTCTTATCATAGCACATAAGTACTTGCCACTGTATGCCTATATTCCCAGCACTGTACAAACAACTCAGTAAGGTTTCATGACATTGGTATATCACTGTCTCACAGCTGTATTTGTGTCAACATTGTGGTGATGTATTACTGAATTTCATTCCTCATTGCATGTTTTTGTGTGCCATCACAAGAATATCAGAGTTTTAATTAGAGCAATGGATGAACATTAACTTTCTTGTTAAACTGAGCAAGAGTGGAAGTGAAATCAGGAACATATTAGTTCAAGTTTGTGGGGATAATACCATGGAGAAAATGCCAGTGTACAAGTGGATTAAACGTTTTTCTGAAGGGAGAGAATGTGTCACTGATTAAGAGAGGTCAGGACAACCAGTGATGAGCAGAACTGATGAAAACATTGCAAAAAGTGTGCTGACTTGTGTGTCAAAATTATCAGCTGACTGTTAAGAAGCATGACAGACCCAATAAACATGGGTAGAGAAACAGTTGGGATAACCTATACTGAAAACATTGGCCTGAGAAAAGTGTGTGCAAAATTGATCCCAAAGGAGCTCTTGCATCGTGACAACGCAACAGCTCGCACTGCACTGCCTGTGAGGGAGTTTTTGTAAAGAAAATATAAGTTCAAAGTCAAGCTAGTCACAAAAATAAAGTGTAATTAGAATCAGTCTTAGATTTTTATTATTTTTCCAATTGGGTAATGTGCCCATGTTGTAACGAGGTTTAGGAATGATGCAGCTCACATATGCATGTGTAAATACCCAATCATTATGTTAAATGAACTACAAAAAGATCTGATTACTCAATAAGTAGAGGAAGACCCAGGAAGCATCTCAGGAAGTTAAAGAGATGTCTTAGTACCTTATTTCAAAAAGAAAATCACAAACTGCTATCTTATGCATATAGGCAAAATGTCTTAAAACTTCATGTGCAAGAAAAATATGGTCTATTAAAAATTCTTAAATGGAGGAGGGATAAGATGGTCAACTGAAGACATCAGATGAGTGTCTCTCTCAGAAAAGGTATCTGCAAAGAGGAATGAGCCTGGTTCTTTGAGGGTCTGCCTGCAAACTCAAACTGAGGGCTACCAGATGGATCCCTGAGGACATGAAAAATGGACAGCTCCAAACTCCTACCACACCCAAAAGTGGCTCTGACATATGATTGAGAGAGAGCACCTGGAAAAGAAAGCAGTGAGTGAACTGGAGAGTTTCCTGGGAGGGTTTTCTGCAAACCTCTCAGGAGTCTCTGAAGTCCTGGTCAAAGGAGAAACAGCCCAGGTCTTACTCCTGCACCTCCTTTCATATCAACCAGGGGCAGAGGTACTGGCAGGATCCACATGGGACCCAGGAATCTCCAGTACTTGGTGAGCCCCTGTGCTGGTAGCCATTAATCCCTCCAACAGAGAAACTCCTCAGGACTCAACTTGAGTGGGTAGTCTACACTGCATAGGTGCTCTCTTCTCCCTCCCTTTCCAGCTCCCAGCAGGGGCTATGCACCCCTTTAGAGACTTGTTTAAGTACCACCAGTATCATCTCAGCCCCAGATCACAGCTGTGGATGCTGCTTGATCTCAGGAAGTCTCCATCACTGCAAATGCTTCTCCCACAGAGTAGGGCAAGAACCAGGAAGCAGTGCACATTTGTGCTGCATGTTGGCAGTGTTCTGTCCACCTGTGGACTGAGGGAGAAACACTGGTTCTTTGAAGTCAAGGCAGTGGCCTCCCATCTACCCCTGTGCATGAAGAGCAGACTCACTGAGACAAGAGGAGGTCACACATTGCCTTCAAGACACCCATGCCAGAGTACAGCTATGGGCTCCTTCCTGGTCACCCGCCAATCCTTCTGTCGATTTGCAAGTCAACGAGGGGGATGTTATAGCTCCCAGCCAGCTGGTCCCTGGGTGCTTGTGCTGGTAAGACAGGAACACCCTGAGCTGGAAGAAAAGGCTTCATGACTTCACCAGTCCACATTGGAGAAGTAGTACCAGATGGTTTCCCTTTTGCTCACCATCCTCCTTCCCCCTTTTTGCCCCTTCCACAGGCAATTGAGAGGAAAGTTGTCAAGTAAGAAAAATGAGGTAAACTGTCACCTCAATAATTTTATCAAATAAAAAATACAGAAGAGACTGCTCTCACAGATGAAGAACCAGCAAAGAAATACCAGAAATCCCCAAAGCCTTACCAATTTGATATCCACAAAGGAGATTCTCAGATGCCAGGCAACGGAGCTTGTCCAGAATGACCTGTCCTCCAATGACAGACATAGAATTCAAACTATGGATGGCAAAGAAACTCAACAAGATCCAGGAGAAAGTGAATGCTCTAATCAACAAGGCCACACAAACAGTACAGAAAGTGAAAGCTTATTTGGCCATTCTAAGAAAGAATCAAACTGAACTTCTCAAAATGAAGAAATATCTCCTGGAGTTTCAAAACACAATGGCAAGGTTAATAGCAGAATCTACCAGGCAGAGGAAAAGAATCTTAGCACTTGATGTTTTTGAATTATTGAATTAATCCAGTCTGACAAAAATAGGGAGAAAGAACTCGGGAAATTGAGCAAATCATATAAGAAGTCTAAGATTATGTAAAAAGACCAAATCTATAAGTGATTGGCATTCCTGAAAGAGAATAGGAAACTGAGAATACCCTGGAACAAGTCTTCCAGAATATCATCCAAGAAAATTCCTTCTACCTTGCTAGAGAGTTGACCACGCAGACACAAGAAATTCAGAGAAATCCTGGGAGATATTTCATGATAATACCATACCCAAGGCACATAGTAATCTGAATTACCAAGGTGAGTATAAAAGAAAAAATCCAAAAGGCAACTGGAAAAAAAGAACAGACCACCTAGCAAGGGAGACTCATCATAATTACAACAAACCTCTCAGCAGAAACCTCAGCCAAAAGGGACCTGAGACTCATCGTTAACATTCTTAAAGAAAAGCAATTACACTCAAGAAGTTCCTACTCCACCCAGTTAAGTTTTAGTAATGAAAGGGAGTTAAAATATTTCCCAGGCATGCAATTACCAGATATGCCACCTCCAGACCAGCCTTTCAGGTGATCCTTAAGAAATTGCTAAGCACAGAAAGGAAAGAGTAGTTCCATTTTTCACAGAAGTACATAGAAGCAGAGAGCTTACAGATTATACAAATTAATCAGAAAGCCTAGAATGCAAAGCAGCTTCTTAATAGCAAAATTATAGGAACAAACCTCCATATAATTAATGTAAACATGAGTGGAGAGAATGCCTCAGTAAAAAATCACAGATTGACAAATTAGATAAAAA
>NW_007257589.1:0-5878 GCF_000164805.1 Carlito syrichta
TTCCTCCAGTCACTTCACTGCTACTGTGAAACTCAATCCACGTGGCAGGAAATGCCAGCTAATCTGATTCACACTCAGCTCTCCGTCATTCGTTCTCATGCTGTCTCTTGCACACTCTTGTGCTTTGTTCCAACTGAATTCCTTGCTCCTCCTTGCACACGCTCAGTATTTTTCCACCTGTAGGTTTTCTCAGACTGTTCCCGTTACCAAGATGGCCTTTCTGCCCCAAATCCATGTCACCATCTTAACTATCCTTTTAGTCCCAGCTTAAAAAATGCCCCACCCTCACCCACATCATCTGACCCCTAGTCAGTTCTAGTTCACTTGAATATCCATATACTGATTTTCATTATTGTAATATTCATTTAGACATCATAATTTATAAAATTAATATATCTTAAGGATCTGACTCAATGACTTTTTTACATCTGTACATACCTGTTGTGGTGGATAAAATGTTGGCCCTCACGACTTTCCCCTGCTGGCGACCTTCCCCTTTCTTCTGTGGACCTATTATGTTACAAGCCAAAAGGGATTTTGCAAATGTAATGGTTACTTATCGGTTGGCCTTAGGATAGGAAGATTATCCTGGATCACCCTGGAAGGCTCAGTGTAATCTCATGAGCCCTTAAAAATAGAACTTTCTACCAAAAGACAAGAAAAAAGAAGAGATTTGAAGTGTAAGAAGGCTGCTTTGCAGATGGTAGGGGGTCACAGGAGAGGGAATGTGTGGCCTTGAGGAGCTGAGAGTAGCCCCACTGCGTGGTCAGAAAGGGGATAGGGGTCTCAGTCCTACAGCTGCGAGGAGCTGGATTCCATCAAAAACCTGATTGGGCTTGGAAGTGCATTTCCCCTCAGAGCCTTGAGATAGGAGCCCAGCTCAGCTGACAACTTGATTTTGGTTTTTGTGAGACACTTAGCAGAAAGCACAGCAGAGCCCACTGGGACTTCTGAACCACAGAACTTCAAGATAAGAAATGGATGTTGTTTAAAGCTGCAGAGGAAAACTAATATATTCGTGGAACCTGCTCCTGGATCGAGATTTGAAATATTTCAAGCACTTCATGCCTTCTCCCTCTACCAGAGATCACCACTGTACTGATTTCAACAACCAAAAATTAGTTGTCTACTTTTGAGCTTTAGTTAGGAGGAATTATACTTTTGTACTGACTTCCTTCCCTCAACATTATGTCTACAAGATTCATATTTTACTACTGCATATAGTAGTAGTTCTATGTCTAAAACCCCATTAAATTTATCCATTACTCTTGATGGATAGATGAGTTACCTCTGGCTTGGGGCTTCAATAAAGAATGCTGTTACAACTCTGGTACATATCTTTTTGTAGACATAGGCACCATTTCTCTTGAGTGTATATCTATGAATGAAATTGCTGGGTCTTTGAGGGTGTATGTGTATAAAACAGATACTGGCAGTTTCCCAGATTCACCCTTCCATCAGTTGTTGGGAGCCAAGAACTTGAAGAAACAAACTATGGAGCATCTGATTACAAGAAGTATGCTGGTTAAGAGAAAAGCTCTGGCATACAGCGACCATTGTTGGAGGCAAAAGGCCCCATGGATCCTGTTTAATAAACTTTTTGTTTCTTTGCCTATGCATGCTCACAATTGTAATACAATTTGCTGATTGATTACAAAATTTTCAATTAATACTATAAATTATATATACAAGATGATATGATTTTCATCGAAAAGACTTAAACAGTAAAAGTTATTCATAGAAAACTTTTAAGTTTCATTTAAGCTTTTCAGTTTCCTTTTCCCAGAATATGACTTTAGTTCCTGTTCCCGTAGGCCAATTTTACGATCCTTTGATTAGTATACTGAAACTTTCCTAACTGTATTGTTTTTGCCTCTAGTCAAGCTGAACATTTTAAATTACAGAAAAACAGGTTTCAAGACGTACCGAAACTCTCTTGTCACGGTTTCTGCCTCAGGTCAAGCTGGTCAGCAAGCTACTATGGCAATGGGAATTTTTACATGTAGCCATGTACTAACATACCAGGAAATAGGATTTAAGTTTTAAGTTAAAGTTGTAGCTTTATTAAGTTTAAAATAGAATAAGAATAAGTTCATAGTTTTGTAACAATAAAAATCATACGTTAATGTTAGTTATAAGATTTAAGAAGAAATTAATGATAAGGTATAAGTTTATAAGATATAGCATAGTATTAAAGTCTAATCATTAGATAAAATAAAAATTAAAGTTTAGATGTATAGGATTCATATAAGTCATTGTAAGTCTTTGTAGTTTAAGAATAGGTCTTGGATTATTTGTTATAGAATTACAAGGCACTATGTTAAATCATAATAGGTTAATAGAAAAAATACAAATTAAGTCATTTAAATAAATTTATAGATATATAAGTATAATAAGAGTCATAATTTAAAAATAATTATATAAGATAAATTTATAGATTATAGTATAATGTTAAGTTGATAATATTAATTGTTAAAAACTAAATATAAGGAGTTATTAAACTTGGATCTAACTTAGAAAAATTATTTAGATATATAATAAATTAAGTTTTAATGAAAGATTAGTAAAGAATTTAAAATCCTGTATTAATCAGAATTTAGAACAAATTGTAAAACACGGACGGTCTATTAAACATTATGGGGAACACTTTGTGAAACTATTGATTAAATTGTATACCTGTTACATTACTGTCAGCACGTCATGCATCATGGAATCCTAATTGTTTGCCTGGAACTTACGAGTCTTATGATGCATATTTTGTAAAGCACGTTATGCACTGTAGAACTTGTATGCCCCCAGCAAATAATTGTCATACTGCTGGAGGTTGCAAAAAATGGTATATAAGCTGGCAAAAGTTTGAATAAAATCGGAACAGTCCTGATCAGACTGAACCCAGAAGAGCTGCCTTGAGTTGTTTCTTCTTCGCCATTTCCTGATTCTCCCGATTCAGGCCCAGCCCCCCTCGGTCGGAGCCGGCCTCTGACAAGAATATGACCTTATCTAAAGACAGGGTCTTACAGAGGTTAATCAAGTTAAAATGGAGTCATTAGGGTGAGTCCTAATGCAGTATGATTGCTGTCCCAATAAAGAAGAGAAATTTGGGCACATAGACAAGCACAAAGGGAAAATGCCATGTGAAGATGAAGACAGAAGTCAAAGTGACATGTCTACAAGTCAAGGAATGCCAGTGATGGCCAGCAACCACTAGAAGCCAGGAGAAAGGCCTGAAGCAGAATCTCCCTCACAGCACTCAGAAAGAACCAACTCTACCACAGACACCTTGATTTCGGACTTCTGGCCTCCAGAATTGTGAGACAATTCATCTCTGTTGTTTAAACTACCTAATCTGTGGCACTTTGTCATGGCAGCCTTGACAAACTCATACAACCAGTCATCATCTATCTGTGTGACCCTGGACACAGTTTCTCTTTACCCTGACTGTAACACATAGATGACAGTAACAGTGTCTACCTCAGAGGGCTGTTAGGAGGAGTAATTAAATGAATTAAAATATGCAATATGAAATATGTTTCAAACAGCAGTTGACATAAAGAGAGATATGTATTTGTTAAATAAAAAATTTAAAAATCAACAACTGCACAAATTATTTATATACATTATTAATGAACTTGTTTGTCTCTTCAACCAGTGTGGTATTAGAGGAGAAATAAGAAGTCCTTTAAGAAGTCCAAATGATTACTTATTCCAAATCCCATCCACAAATTGTTATAGTTGGAGCTATGTTGTTTTCATTGTTTTTCTTTCAATAATGTGATCTGGCAGTGCATAGGAGTTAATAATTCATGTTAATTTGTGCTGTAATCCACTTTCTCTGGAAAATATAGGCAAGGATCACGAATTTTAACAGCAAAGGTGAAAGTTTTGCTACATTTTTTTATTTCTCCCCCCCCATGGTCTATCATAGAAATACTAAGACATGAAAGACAAATTTTAACCAGAGCTGGGAAAGAAAGAACATTCCAAGGGTAAAGTTCTGGACCACTGGTCGCACTGCTTCTGTAGCCCCACTGGAAGGAGAAAAGGCCTCTGGGGACCTCAGAAAACTCCAGCCCCACAAAAGCCTTTCCAGGAAGGATAGGGCCACCCAGGTTTATGTAGCTATGACTAGACAACTTATATAATAATTAAAAGTGCTGACTCATTGATTTAAAAGGGTTTTTTGGGGGGTGATTATTGTTTTGGTTTTTAGAAAATAAAAGAAGGCATTTGAGAGACTAGCTCACCAGTGGGATTTTTCATAAAGAATGATAATCCTAAATTAGAAGACCTTGAGAATAGAGAACATTCATTCAGTCTGGGTGATAGCCACAGAATTCTAAGCAAACCCCATCTATCACTTACATATTGGATTTTAATTAATGTATTTATGCTCTGTCTTTTTGTTCTCGAGAAGGAATTTAATGTAATTCCTAATTGCAGGCACAGAAGGCAAGAAATAAAAAGTTTCTTACCTGGATAAATTTGCATTTACTTTCACCCCTCAATCTGTGAAGCAGTCACAGGCGACCCAGATGTCCTGATGTTCTGGGTATTTTTTTTTTCCATTTGAAAGCAGGCATTCTTTATTTAAGTCATCAGTTAACACAAATAATCATGGCAGACACCTTAGTTAATCTATCTAATAAGCCTGTTGATCTGGTTTTCCCTGTTGCCAGTATCTCCATCTTCTACAATATGGGTGTTACTTTCTTCATTCCAGAGGATAGTTTTAAAGGTCAGAGGAAGTTATGTGTTTCTTTGAAGCATTTTCCAATAATATAGATCTCGTGAATCAGATCTTCCATGCAGATGATGCCATATGTATCAAGAGATTGAACAATCAAACCACTTTCTGTCAAGGCAATTTGCTTTTTATTAATTTTGTCATAACCACACTTGTAGATTAGTTCCTTTACTGACTTCAGGTTTAGGTACCCCCATGTAATGTATGGTTCTACCATCCTTAGCATGTTAATTGAAGCCTTATTGAGCTTAAAAAAGGTTCTGTTGAAGATCTGACAAAGACGAAGCTGCAATGCCTTCTGGACCTTTGGGCTCACACTATTGATACTTCTGATGTTCTTTGGGTCCATAGGAGTTGCCAGCTTTTCTTGCCATCCTAGCCATTCAAATCTCAGTTCTGTACATCTCCTATATCCCTTGTGATAGTGTTTAGCTTTTTTAATAGATAAGTTTCCTCCTTGCCTATTGAAGCATTTTGGGGATAAACTTCTTCAGGTGCCTGATCTTCAGCTCTGTGAAATTCCTTCACTTTTTCTTAAGGGTTTCTGGCACAGCGGGAACCTTCTTTTTCTTCTCTTCTACGCTCACTTAATAATTATTTGAAAGGCTCATGTAAAGTCATAGATTGATGCAATGAAAAGTTTTTGTCATTTAAAAAATAAAATTATTCTTAGTAGCTTTTTTCAGTCCTGATTAAAAGATAGATGTGAAATATGCAGAGAATGATGTCTGAAGACTTAGGATAAAATGGACATGGAAACCACTCGTTTAAAGAATTTCAGGGCTAGAAGGCAAATTCTCTAGCATGTGATTTTTGTTGTACTTCTTTTCAGCCATTTACATATGGGGAAATATATATTTGGCAACAGGTCCTATTTTTAGAAGTCCAGGAAACTTGCCCTTTGAAAATGTTTTCATTTTTGGCACATATGTGTTTTTTAAGCAGAATGAAAACAGAAAGCAAAAAAGAAAAATATGTACAAAAAGGAATGATTTTTCCAGCTCCATGCAGCACAGTAAGAAAGTAATCATTAAGTTGTGAATTTAAAAATGAATTGTTGCCTGAATTTTCCAATGATTTCCTTCTAAAGGAGCATTTCTCTACTGAACTGAACTAATGTAAAGAGACAGGTTG
>NW_007257589.1:7456-8174 GCF_000164805.1 Carlito syrichta
TTTCCTAGGTTCTTTCATCAAATATTCAGGGCATATTCTATTGGGAGCCAGACACAGAGGCCCACTAAGTGTTAGGGATCAGGGAGGGTTGTGGACCCCGAGACCACTAGGATGTGTTCAAGAGCTGTTGATCCCATTCCCTCCCTCCTTTTCCACTCGGTACTGCAACCAGGAAAGGCTCCTGCTGGCTCTAACAGAAAACTCTGAGACCAGAATGTACACAGCTAAACTTGGGAGTCTATTGCTCTGATTTTCCATGGTTTATGGTTTTTTATTTTAAACAATTTAAGTTTAACTTTGAGTCACATTGAGGAGACTTAGTGCAAGTCACAGGTTCTCTTCATGTGATTTTAGAAAGTTATAGATATAGGTTTTAGAAAATAGTTTATATAGATAAAAGAAAATTTATGTAGTCATTTTGTTATAGTTCAGTTTGATTCAGGGGGGCCAGTGAAGTTTGAATTAGGCCAACTAGTGGTAGCAGAGTGTAACTATAGCAACAACTGTTTTATAGAAACTAGTTTGAATTAGCATAGAATAGTAAAAGGTGATGTATCATTATGTTGGTTTCGGGTGTAAGAATTGAATGATGTTATGTAGCTATAAACAATTTAGGGTACATAGAAACTGGATAAGAAACAAAATGACAATTTGTGGTTGTTCTTTCTCATGTTCTTCCTCATGTTTAAAAAATACATCTGCTTGAGAGTGGGGGGTG
>NW_007257590.1:0-4082 GCF_000164805.1 Carlito syrichta
AATTGGACATTAAAATAATAGGCCACAAAAGCAATAAATATTTGAGACTACATAAACTGAATGGCTTCTGCAGAGCTTCAGAAACAACCAAATGAAAAGGACTTCTACAGATTCAAAGATAATATATGGGAATGTTGTATCTGTTAAGGAGTGATTATCAAGAATATATAAAGATAATATTACTATATGGCAAAAAGTTAACCTGAAAAACTAGAAAACTAGAAAAGTGGGCAAAGATCTTGAATCATTATCTCTCCAAAGGAGGCATAAAAATTTAGCCAACAGGTTAAAGAAAAGGTCATCAATATCACGAATCATCAGGAAAATTACAATAAAACCACAATGAGATATCAACTTACATCAATTAGCTGCCTATTATTGGAAAACTAAAAGATAAGAAGTGCTGGAAAGGGTGGGTGAATAATGAACTCTTGGGTATTGATGGTGAGAATGTAGATTGGTGCCGCCATTATAGAAAACAGTCTGGAGGTTCCTGAAGACATTCAAAATACAAGTACCATGTGACCTAGCCATCTTTCTTCTGGGCATAAACCCAGAAGAAATAAAGTCATCATCTTGTAAAAAATAACCTTTACAGCATTGTTCTCCATAGACAAGATATTGAAACAATATTATTTGTTGAAAGAGAACTAGCTAAAGAATGTGTGAGATATTTATACATACACACAAATATTATTCAAACTAAAAAAGGAGATCCTGCCACTTGTGACAACATAAATTACACCAGAAGGCATTATGTTAAATAATACAAAGAAGATACAGGGGAAAAGAAAATCACAAGAGATCTTGTATATGTGGAATCTTAAAAAGAAACAAACTTGAATACATAGACCAGAACTGAATGGTGCTTGTCAGAGGTAGAGGGTAGGCGTAATAGGGAGATTTAGATCAAAGGATACAAAATTAAGAATTCTGTAGAATAAATACATTTAGAAATATGAAGTACGGCATGAGCACTGTATTTTATGATCCAGTAGTGTAACTGAAAATTTTCTAAGAAAACAGACTTCATGCACTCTTACCAAAGAAAAAGGGAACTGTGAGATGATGCTTACCTTTAGTAATTAGCTGACTAGTTGTGTCTATTTCAAAACATCATATTGTACCCCTTAAATTTCCTGAATAGAATATTAATAAAGTATGCATAAGGGCCACTTTTTATTTTGAGTCTCACTGTCACCTAGAAAGGAGTGCAGTGGCACATTCACAGCCTCTGCAGCCTCAGCCTGCTAGGCTCAGGTGATCCTTCCACCTCAGCCTTCCAAGTAGCTGGAATTACAGGAACAAACCACCATGCCCAGATCATTTTTTTGATTTATGGTAGAGACGAGGTTTTGCCAAGTTGCCCAGGCTGGTCTGGAACCCCTGGGCTCAGGTAATCCTCTCACCTTCGCCTCACAAAGTGCTGGGATTACAGGCATGAGTCACTGAGCCTGGCCTAAGAGGCAGTTTTGTTTAGTGTCCAAAGAGGAGTCATATTCAAAAATCATTCAGTGTCCTATGACTGTATATGTCTTCCCCCTCTCTCTCTCTGAATCTGAGTAAGCATTTCTCTGAAAAAACAACCCTGGATTTGTAAAAATATATGCACATATATTATCACATGCAGTCATTACCCATAAACACACCAACTGATACTGTTATAAGATAAATATTGCTAAAACATCATATAAAAATCTAAAGAATTAAACGTGTGGGAAGGGTCCAGAAAAAGTAGTTATGGAATTGCTCTTTAACAAAAAATGCCGCTAGACAGCGCTGTGGCTCACAACTATAATCTTAGCACGCTGGGAGGTGGAGGCAAGAGGACTGACTGAGACCAAGGGTTCGAGACCAGCCTAGGCCACATGGCGAGCTCTTTCTCTACAATAAATCAAAAAATTAGCCTGACATGGTGGTGCATGCCTGTAGTTGCAGCTACTTGGAATGGTGAAGCAGAAGGATTACCTGAACCCAGCAGTTTGAGGTTGTGATGGACCTGAGTGTGCTACTGCACTCCAGCCTGGTTGACAGAGTGAGACTATGACGCAAAAAAGAAAAAACCTTTGGGAAAAGCCACAGAAAATGGAAAATACACTATACTGAAATCTGAAGTGCCTTACTACAAACACATTATATGTATTCATGCAATTTATCATGGCAAGTTGTTATTTTGAAACAAGTGAAAATGGTTTAAAAAGACCTTCAGCAAGATATCTTGACAATACACGAAATGTATATTTGAAAGAAGGAAATCAAAACCATCTCAATTTCATCTTTAAAATTAAAAAAATTAATAAAAAGTACACCAAGTGATCTCAGATATTCTATTTGTAATAGAAGATCATCTATTTTCAATGAATACAACTGATGAAGGGAAAAAAATCAGCTCATAATTTCTGACGATTTGAGAGTCCTGTAGAAACTTCTCAAATAACTGATTCACATACAATGGTTCTTAATTAAAAACAAAATAAAGCCCCAAAAAACAAAAAACCTCAGTACTCCCATCTCCAACGAATTTATGAGTTTTGCGTATTACAATGTTATCAAAAATTTGGAAGTGGCCACGAACTCCATTCATTGCCAAGTCCTGTAAAGAACATTTTATCTGGATGAAATTTTTAAAAATAATTTTTTTAGGTTAGGAAATATAGTTTATTTAGAAAATAAATTGGAGAGAGTGAGAAAGAGGGGATTCACCTCCCCAAGGGAGGGAAGGGGGCCAAAGCTTAAGAAAACATGGGCTGGCCAGAGCTCAAAGAGCAAACGGCCACACCATAACATAGCAAGGCGATGGCCACAATGGCCTGGCAATGGCATTTGTTAAATAATTTAAGACCATCACAGGTGCATGAGGAAACCATAACCAGGGAAATACTCACACTGGAAGAAAAGCTAAGAAATGTGAGCCTGGAATACTATTAAGTAGACTTCCATTAAACCCAAGAAACAGGAGTATTATATATTCTGTTTTTGATATAAATGCTTAATACTTGAGTTTCAACATACTTCCTTACACATTTGTCAGTTAATATAAAATTGCAGGAAACGCCACAATTTAAAATAATGAAAACACGCATCTAAAAGTAGGAATGTTTCCCTCTGCGTCAGGTGCAACCGAGGGCAACCCAACCTCAGCCTGTCCCACCTCCTCCCCCCACCCGGTTTCATGCTCATTTTCCCATTCACGTTCACGTATATTTTACATCGGGTGTGTGATGCCCTTCATGTGTAGAGGTCACTTTCCTCAGAAAAATCCTAATTCATAAAAACACTACAGCTGGCTGCACTTTCAACTCAAAAACCCAGAGGCAATGAACAGTCTAAATTCATTATGGCACAAATATTACAAGACAGCAAAGAACAAGTAAGAAAATTCAGGAAAATGAGAGTTTCTAAACTCACTGCAGACGATAAATGTCCAAGAACGGCCTCCCTGAAGTTCCTTCCTCAGCCGTCAGGGCTTCAACAGTGCCTGAAATGGTGGGGCGGGGGGCCCAGCATGGTCGTACCTTCTTGTGAGGAGTTACCCTAGGGAGCACTCACGCCAGCTTGCAAGAAAGTATACTGCCACACAGGGATCCAAGCAGCCTATTTATAAACTCCCTATTCAAATGAGGTCTCCTAGAAGGCTCGTTTTCATTGGATGATATACGCTCATTTTGATTGGCTGATAGCCACTCCTTTGTACAAGTTTCATTGGCTACTATCAACCAATAGAGAGGACCTATGTGTCCCTTTAAATACAATCAGAAGTACTCTTCCACAAGCCTTCATTTGAATACAAGCTCTTATAAATAGGCTATTTAGAGAGCCTGCCGGATTCTATTTTCTCAGTTAGACCTGACTTCTTGTCCTCGTTGCCGCCCCGCGCCGCCCCTGAACATTTGAATGCCTAACCCTAAATTTTTCCCCACATCTTTAAAATAAAAAAAGCAAAAGTTATAAAAAATAAAAAATAAAATAACAGAAAAGTGTTTCCAGTCAAGTTCCCAGGTTCACAAGGAACCAGCAGAAGGTCTGCCCTGCAAGAAGGACCTTTTACGGACATCAGTCTAAAACCTCCCCTGTTACATCCC
>NW_007257590.1:5117-45624 GCF_000164805.1 Carlito syrichta
AAGGAGGTCAGACTCTGGAACCAACTACCTGGGTTCAAATCCTAACCTTGACACAACCTGCTGCATCCCTTGCCATGGCCATGCCCCACACCATGGTTCTGGCCTGGGAGAATCTAGGTCTCCATGCATCATCAGGCTGTGTCCTCTTTTCAGAGGAAGCCAGCTGGGCAGGGGAGAAGGTTTCAGATATTTTTTTCAGGTAGTGGCTGGTCAGGAACTATGAACTTCCCAGAGAGAGGGGATTAGGGCATGTACTGAGGACATTCACCTGTGTAGAGTTCAACAGGAGGGCTCTATACACAGTTCTGCTGGTCTAAAAGGGTTTCCTGTGGGTGGACCATGCACATGGCTTGACCAAAGAACAGTCTTCCTGTGAATCATCTTCTCAGGTGAACACAGCCACATCTGGGGAATGGAGATTTTCAGCCCCTGCTCAGCTCTGGCTGGGCATTCTTATGCAGTCAGCAACCCGCACAACTGCACATGGTGGACATAGATCTGTCTCAGTGCAAGCCCTCTGTTTTAGTCCATTTTGTGTTGCTAGAACAAAACACCTGGGGCTGGGTGATTCAAGAAGAAAACAGGTTTATTCGGGTCACAGTTCTGTTGGCTATTCCAGAAGCATGATGCCAGCATCTGCTTCTGTTGAGGGATTTGTGGCAAACATCATATGGCAAAAAGAAGGAAATGAGAGACAGCAGGAAATGCCAGACTGTTTTCAGCAAGCTGTTCTCATGGGACCTAACAGAAAAAGAGCTCACTCTACCAAGCCATTCTGAGGGATCCATCCTCATGACCCAAACACCTTCCATGAGGCCCCACCTCCAACTTTGGGGATCACACACGTCAACATAAGATCTGGAGGGAACTAATGTCCAAACCATGTCACCGTCTGCACAGGTGGTGGTTGTGATCACTGAGGAGGTGTGTTGCTGTTTTAGAAACAGGGCAGGGCTGAGGGAGTCTCAACTGTGTGGATGGGCAGGAGTGAAGTGGGAAAGAGACCTTCATGGGCCTCACAGGGAAAGGGCAGCCCGCTGGTTTGGAACAGGACCTGCCTCATGAAGCCCCAGATCATCTGGGCCCCGTCTGTGCCCCCCTCACCCTTCAACATCCTGGCCTTTGCTGCCCTGGAACACACGACCCCTGGTATCATGACCATCGTGGGGCATATGAAAGCAGGAGGCCTGGGGCTGCTCCCTCAGCTCCTCACCCCACTTTCCAGGCATTGGAGGGCCGTCCCAGACACCTAGCCGCCCATGCTTGTCTGAAGCCCGAGGCTCAGAGCCCTCCACAGGGGCTACTTCCTGAAGCTCAGAACATCTCTCTGCCTGCTGATGTCTCATTTGAATAAAACAAAAAGGGAGCTGGCACTCAAGACACTTCACGAGCTCACAGAGAGGGTGTTCCAGTGCTATATCCAGTCTCTTTGCTGCCCTCATTGACTGTCTGGATGAGACCCCCTGGGGCCCCTTGGGCTCAGCCACACCTGGAACTTGTGCTGCCCCCACCCCAGGCCATGGCCGACCCAGGGACCCCATCCAGAAATGAGAAAGGAGGAAGATTTAAGGGCAGGGCCGCTGTCCCCAGTCAAACCCAAGTCAACAATTCTACCTGGAGGAGACACTTCATGGATCCCTGACTCCCTTCTCAGCCACTCACTCTCCGTCTGGTGCCATGCCCAAGACTGACCAGACAACCTCTGATAATTTTGGCCCCCTGAGAGCAGCAGAGGATGGCGTGGCCAGGTGTGGGCAGAGTGACGTCAACCCCCAAACACACTTGGAAAGTTGAGGGAATGGAAGGGTCTACTCTGACCCAGATGGCAAGAGAGGGTGGCATGGAGGACCGCTGCCCAGGTCCAACCATCTCCTGAGAAAGTCAACCCAGATCCCATGGGGGCTGGGCCATTCAGGGACAGAATGTGAGCCCCTACCGTGTGTGAGTCCATGGTAGGAAGCAAAGGAGAGATGACAGAACCACCTGCCACTCTCCCCCTCAGCACCTCCTCCCTCTCCAGACACTGAGCCTGAGCCTGCCCTCAGCTGGCCTTGCACAGATGTAGATTCTCACCACTTTTTGACACATCCGTGGGATCCTTCTTTGGGATCAGGAAAAGCCACTTCAAGGCCCCAGGTTGCCTGACTGGACATCCACCCCAAGTCTACCTCAGCCTGGAACCCATTGTCCACTGTCATCCTCAATTTCCCCACCTCTTAGTTATTGAATGTCATTCCCAAGCCCTGGCTCAGGGATGAGTCCTGGACAGAGCTGGTTTTCCAAGAACATGGACAGGACAGTGCTGTCCCTCTAGGACCACCGGGCTTACAAGGGTAACTCGACCAGTGAGTGGCCACCCTGGGGATGAGGCCAAGGGAGCCAAGACCCAGCCTGCTGGGGAAGAAGCATCTCCCTCACTCAGTCCCGGGAAGGCCCACCCTGGCATCTACCAAGAATCTCCAGATTGGTCCCAGAGGGCTGTGATGTCCCCCACCCCAGATGTAGCTGTCTAGGGAAACAGAGGAGCCCGGAGACCCCGGCACCATCTGGACAAGAGGGTCTGGGCCACCACTCGCCATGGGACGCCTCCATGCCAATCAGAAACAGGAAGAGATGCAGAGCCCCCTGGATGCTTCCGTGGTCGACCCGCAGCCCAAAGTTCACCACGGCTGCAGGCACCCTTCACCCACCCTCCCTCTTGCAGACATGGACAAATGTCAGCAGAACCCAAGACTCTGCAGGAGCCACGGCACCTGCGTCAACACCCCGGGCAAGTATACCTGCCAGTGCCAGCCTGGCTTTGCACTCAGGCCAGAAGACCCAAGTCTCTGAGCAGTTAGAGGCCCCCTGAGGATGCTGTGATGCTGGACAGGAGCTGGGATGCAGCCAAGGCAGTAGAGCCACAGGGTCCCTCAAGGTCAAGGCCCCACCAGGCCACAGATGGAGGATTCGTCCTCCTGGGCAGGGAGACAGCAGGGCCCGCTGGGCCTGGAGCTCCCCTGTGCATGGCCCAGGCTTCACCTCTTCCTCAACTGTCACGTGAGTGGAAGGTGTCACATCCGTTTCTAAGAGGGGATCTTCTGCCATGGCCAGGGAGGGAGCAGCCAGAGTCTTTGGTCAAGAAAGTCCAGCCACTATGACTCAGTTTCCCCCCTGGTGACACCTTCTATAAACTGGGGGCTATGGGCCCCTACTGTGCTCATCTTGCAGGAAGGCCACCACAACTTGCTTTGAAGGTGAAATTGAAGGTCACCAAGAGGCAGTTCGGGTAGTCATAGTGTTTGATATGGGACAGTGGACAGACAGGGAAGTAGGTGCAGGGAAGGACTGAGCTGGTCAGGGCCAGGGCTTGACCTCCAACTTTGCCCTCAAACATGAATGAATGCACCTCCGGACACAACCCGTGCCCCAGCTCCACCCACTGCCTCAACGACCTGGGCAGCTCTCAATGCTGCTGCCATCCAGACTGGACGCCAATTCCTGGCTCCCCCAATTGCCCAAACGACACCGTCTGAGAAGGTCAAGAGCCAGATTCCTTGTTCCGGAGACCCCAAGCTCCTGATCCCATATCCAATGGCACCCACACACACCACGCAGAATGGCGCTGTGCCCGGCACTGATTCTTCTGAGGCACCATGTGAAAAGAGCAGGGGGTCCCGGCGAAGGAGCTGGGAACTGAGGGGGAGGCTGGGGAGACCCCAGGCAGCAGCCAGTTACTATGGGTGCCTCCACAGGAGCCAACCTCCTGAGCTTGGGCCTCTCCGTCTTTCCTGATCCGGCATCCACCACCCCAAGGGGCACAATACAGGGAGGCATGAGATGGGGCATGGGCAGGAGAAGGTACCCTATCTAACTGGGACAGGACCTGGCCCGGCACCCTCTTTGCGCCCCCAGATGTGGATGAGTGCATCTCCGGGCAGCATCAGTGCCACAGCCCCACCGTCTGCATCAACACCGTGGGCTCCTACACATGCCACTGTGGCCCAGCTTGGAAGCCCAAACCTAGGATCCGCAATAACCAGAAGACAACTCTCTGTGAAGGGACCTGGTCTGACCTGACCCTAGAACCATCCCCATACCCTGACACACCCCTAATGAGCCTGTTCCCAGCAAGGGTGCCCTTCCCCACCTGGACTCCACCCCCTGCTATCCACAGTCAGATGAGTGACCCTGCAGGACCCAGGGGGCAGAAAATCACTCTGCAAAGCACTGCCCCGGAGCTATGCCTTTGCTCTGAGCTCTCCATCCACCCAAGAAACTCTCTCACCTCTTCTCTCTTCTCCCAAGAGTCTCTCCTGCTTTTTGACAAACTCCAAAATCTAAGCAGAGGCTTGAGTTTGTCCTCAGTCCAGACCACCATTGAGGTAAGGGCAGGACCCCCAGGGGCAAGGTGGCAACAATCCACAGAGACCCTAGGTAGTTTACATCCAGGACGAGATGACCGCATACAGTGGGAGCTGGACTGACTCCCTGCATCTTTCAGGGATGGGGGAGAGTTGTACACGATATTAGACACCAAGTGCACCTACTGTCTTTCCGCTGGCTGCTCCATAGACTTTGGCTTTATGAGATGATTGACATTTCAAAAGAGGGCTGACTTTTGAGGGGCTATACTCCAGGGTCAAGTTCACCCAAAGGATCCCATCCAATGGGGGAATCCCATCCAATGCCTCCTATATCCCCCAAATAGACAGTCTCTAGGGTCTGATCACTGGGACCGAATGGTCAAGTCTTTGTGCATCCCTTTGACCCATTGCTCATGGGCTCTGTGTCCCTATCCCCTTAGAACCTCATATAGAATGTAGATGAGCTGCTGAAGACCCCTGGAGACCTGGAGACCCTGCCCCACTCACAGCAGCACTGTGTGGCCACTCACCTGCTGTATGACCTGGAGGATGCCCTGAGAGGCCTGAGCAAGACCCTTCCCAACGGGCTGCTGACCTTCAATTATTCTGGAGGCACAGGTAAGTCCAGGGGCTACCCCATGTTCCTGTTCCACCCTTTCACCGCCTCATTCCTCTTCAATCCCACTAGGGCCAAGTGACCACATGTGAATGTCAGTGATATTCTCATAAATAAGTTAACGTAGAAGATTAAAAAGAAATGCATCAACTTGTAGATAATATGCATTTTAATTGTTACCTAGATTATCAGCAGTAAAATAAGTATGATGAAGAATTTAAAACAACAAAATAGACACTGCTTCAAAAAAATTAATTTGGAAGAACATAAATTACAATTAGCTGATATTTATATGATCTGTTTTATTGAGCTAAAATTCATGATATTGGAATCACCATTTTAAAGTGTGCATTTCAGTTAGAACTTAGCATATCCACGGAGTTGTACAACCATCAACTCTATTTCTAAAATATTTTCATCACCCCAGAAGTAAACACTGCACTTACTAAGTAATCCGTCCTCATTCTTCCCTTACTCCAGTCCCTGACAACCACTAATCTGCTTTCTGTGTCTATGGATTTGCTTAATCTGGATATTTCCTATAAATGGAATCATACCTTTTAGTCTAACTTCTTTCCCTTAGCATAATATTCTTATGGTTCATCCATGTTGTAGCATGTATCAGTATTTCATTCCTTCTTATGACTGAATATTATTCCACGGTATGGATAGACTATGTTCTGTATATCTGTTCATAGTTGACGGATATTTGGGTTGTTTCTACCTTTTGACTATTGTGAACAGTTCTGCGATGAATATTGGTGTACAAGTTTTTGTTTGAATAAGTGTTCTCAATTTGTTGGGGCAGATACTTAGGAACAGAATTGCTGGGTGATATGGTAATTCCATGTTTAACTTTGTGAGGAATTGCCGAACTGCTTTTCCAATTGACTGTACCATTTTATATGCCCACAAGAAACATATAAGAGCTACAATCTCTATGTCCTTAGCAAAAACTTGTTTCTTTTGTTTTGTTTTTATGATGGCCTTTTTGTTATATCTGAGTTGATATTTCATTGTGGTTTTGATTTGCACTTCCCTATTGACAAATGATGTTTAACATCTTTTCATGTGCATATTCACCATTTGTTCATCTTTTCTGAAGAAATATCTATTCAAGTCTTTTATCCATTTTGTAACTGGGTTTGTCTTTTGGTTATTGAGTTGTAAGCGTTTTTTTATGTATTCTCATAGCAGCCCATGATGAGATATGCAATTTGCAAATTTTTTCACCCATTCTGTAGTTGTCTTTTCATCTTCTTAATAGTCTTTTCACTTTAATAAGCAAATGCTTTAAATATTGATGGGACCCTTTTTATCTACCTTTGTTATTTGTGCAGTTGATGTCATGTTTAAGAATTCATTGCCACATCCAAGGCCAGAAAGTTCTACCACTGTATTTTCTCTAATGTGTTTTATTTTTAGCTCCTAAATTTAGATCTTTGACCTATTTTGAGTTGATGCTTGTGTATTATGTAAGATAGGGGTCAAATTATTTCTTTTACATGTAGATACCCAGTAATCTCAGCACCATTTGTTAAAAGGATTATCCTTTCCCTCATTGAATAGCCTTCGTAATACTTGTGGAAAAATCAGTTGACCATAGACGAATGTGTTTATTCTTGGCTCTCAGTTCTATTCTGTTGGCCAATATGCCAGCTCCATACTGTTCTGATTATTGTAGTCTTGTAGTAAGTTTTGAAATGAGGAGCTGTAAATCTTTCAAATGTATTGGTCTTCAAGATTTTCTTGGGTATTTGGGCCTCTTACAATGACATATGAATTTTAAGATGAACTTTTCTTGTTTGGCAAAACAATTGTAATAGGCTATTAGAATATTGATAAAGATTGCATTAAATTTATAGATCTAACTTGGGTAGTATTACTATCTTAACAATATGGAGTTTTCCAACCCATGAGCACAGGATGTCCTTCCATTTATATGGAGTCTTTACTTTCTTTCAAAAACTTTTGCAGCTTCCTGTTTACAAGTCTGTTTACAAGTTTAAATGTATTCCTAATATTTTGTTGAAGATTTTTGCATCCATTTTCATTAGAAATATTGGTCTATAGTTTTCTGGTGATGTCTTTATCTGGTTTTGTTGTCAGAGTAATATTGACCTCATAGAATTATGTAAATCATGTTTTACCCTTATCTATTTTTTGGAGATGTTGACAAAGGATTCACATTCGTTCTTCCTTAAACAATCGGTAGGTTTCAACATTGAAGCCATTCAGTCTGGGTCATTCATTTTGAGAGGTTCTGATTACTGATTCAATCTGTTTGTCTGTTATAGGTCTCTTCAGAGTTTCTATTTCTTCTTGAGTTGGCCTTGGTGGTTTGTGTGTCCCTGGGAATTTGTCCATTTCATCTAGGTTATTTACTTTATGGTTGTAAAATTGCTTATATTATTCTCTTTGAATCCTTTGTAACTTTGTACTGTATATGCATACATATGTGTGTGAGTGTGCACATGTGTGTGTGTAGTCTGTAACTTCAGGCTACGTATATACTCATATATATTAACCACTGCAGGCACAACTCCTAACCTAACACTTCATACATATTTCCCAAAATTTCAGAACTGTCCCTGGAGGTGCAGGAGCAAGAAGACAGCAATGTCACCTTGAATCAGGTTCAGACAAAAATGCAGCTGAACTGGGATCTGGCACAGGAATCTGGTGACACAGGTAACAGTTGAAATGGGGGAAAGGTTGGTGAGGCCTCATGGTGGGACAAGGATGTGAAAAATAAGAGATTTGAAGAGTCGAGGGAAGTGGGGTGGGGCGGGGTAGGGCCACAAGAGGAGACTCCATCTGAGGAGCAGAAAGCCCTCTTGGGGACCCCAAAGTGGTAACGTTGACCTTGCCCCACAGGCCCTTCTTTGGTGGGCCTTGTCTCCATTCCATGGATGGGTAAGTTGATGGCTGAGGGCCCCCTGTTCCTGGAGCCTGAAAAGCAGGCAGCTCCATAGGAGAAGCACAAAGACTCGCTGCTCTCAGATGCCATCTCTGCCTTTCTGAGCAAGAAAAACACCCAGGATCTCAGTTCTCCAGTCATCTTCACCTTCTCCCACCATGTAACTGCTGGAGAAATGGGGCCATGAGTGGGGAAGGAGCCTGAATCCCAGGCACAGCCTTCCTGCTTGGCCTTGGGATTCAGGAGGCTCTGCTGTGGGGGTATCATCTCCCCAAAAAAGTCAGCCCTTCCTGAGCCAGTTTTGGGTCAGCCTCTCTGAGGACCAGAATCACCAGCTCACATCTGTGCCTTGTTTTTACAGCCAATGACCCCTGGGCCAAGGCAAGAGGTGTTCTGTGTCTTCTGGGAGCGTGGCCAGCATGGGTGTGGTCATTGGGCCACCACAGGCTGCAGGATAGTGGACACGAGACAGCAGCAACACCTGCCACTGCACCCACCTTGTCAGCATTGCAATCCTCATGGCCCCCTCCAATGTGCAGGTGAGAGTCCAGGAGGGGCTGCACTCTGCATCTGTTGCCGTGTAAGATTTCCACAAATATTGCATCTTTTAAAAATATACTATCTTGCAATTTCTGTGGATCAGCATTTCAGCATGGCAGGATGTGTTCTCTGCTCAGAGTCTTACAAGTTCTAAATCTGTCTATCTATCTATCTATCTATCTATCTAGAGGGAAAGAGAGAGACAGTGAAAGAGAGACCCAAAAAATGTATACACACTTTAAGAAAGGAAAAAACTGTATTAAAATTATAATACTCAAGATGACTATAAGTCACATTTGACTTCTGCAATTACAAGAAATGCTGGAAGTGGTTACCATCAGGGTCCAGACATGTCTGATTACAGCAAACATCTCTTAAAATGTGTATACATTTTTGGGCACCCTCGATATATCTTTAATCTTGGAAAAAGAGGAAACTTTGCTTCTTGTTAAGGGTTATAGCCTCAAGGTTACTGTCCCACAGTCTGGGAAGCATGCCTCCAGCCAAAACCAGAGACAGGAACTTTGCAGGAGAATATGAAGCATACATATTCAAAAGGCTATAGGAGGAGCTATCACTATTAATGAAGATGGTTCTGACACATGCACATTCAGCAAACAAGCATGTTACATACAACTTATGTTTACTTTTGGGGTGGAGACCTAACATTTACAGTTAGACCCTACATTTCTTTTTTTTTTCTTTATTTTAAAGATGCAGGATACAATTATGGGTTAGGTATACAAATGTTCATTTTGCAGGTACCCCTGTTGATGAGGTGTGTGACTCCCTCCCCTGGCAGTTTCCCTCAGCTGCCAATCTCATCCATCCTCCCCTGGCAGTTTCCCACTACTGCCAATTCCTTTTTTATAGTATTATGATAATTGTTCGAGATCCACTTATGAGTGAGAACATATGGTACTCTGTTCTTTGTTTCTGTGATAGATCACTGAATATGATAGACTCTAAATCCATTCAAGTTGCTGCGAAGTCCATATGCTTGTTCTTTATGGCGGCATAATATTCCACTGTGTATATGTACCACATTTTTTATCCAGTCCAGCTTTGATGGTCAGCACGGTTGGTTCCATGTTTTTACTATTGTGAATAGAGCTACAACAAACATGCATGTGCAGGTATCTTTTTTGTAGAAGGACTTAAATTCCTCTGAGTATATTCCAAATAGGGGTATGGCTGGATCATATGGAACACCAATTTCTAGTTCTTTCAAAAATCACCACACTGTCTTCCAAAGAGGTTGTGCTAGTTTGCATTCCCACCAGCAGTGTAGAAGTGTTCCTTTTTCTCTGCATCCTCCCCAGTATCTATTGTTGTTTGTTTTATTAATGATGGCCATTCTTACTGGGGTTAGGTGGCATCTCAATGTGGTTTTGATTGAATTTCTCTGATGAGTGAGGCTGAGCACTTTTCCATGTGCCTGTTGGCTGCCCTTATATCTTCTTTTGAGAAGTGTCTGTTCATGTCTTTTGCCCACTTTTTAGTGGGGCTGTTTGTTTTGGGTTTTTTTTCCCTTTCGTAGGCCCTATATTTCAAAATATCTTTTCAGAATATGAAGGTACACAAGTGTGTAGACTCTGTAACCCAGCCAGAACAAGTCCATAGTCAGTGGTTCATATTAGGAGAAAGTTACTAAAATCAGTCTTTTGTCTAATCAAAGCTATAGTTATGGCTGGTGGACATGGGTATCAGTTTGAACTGTGAATTGTTTTAACTAATTTGTGATTTCTGACATGAATTTACAACATTTCAAGTTTGGTTCCTGGTTGCTACTGATGTGAATGTACTCATTCCAAATTCTGTTTCTGAACGCTGCAACACTGTCATTTGCATGTGCTATTATATTTTGCTTTAAAATGAATAGTAG
The DNA here is from genome assembly GCF_000164805.1 of Carlito syrichta. Classification (NCBI taxonomy): domain Eukaryota; kingdom Metazoa; phylum Chordata; class Mammalia; order Primates; family Tarsiidae; genus Carlito; species Carlito syrichta. The sequence continues at coordinate 15,425 of NW_007257590.1, forward strand.
GTAAGGAGAAAGTTAATTGAGATAATTATCTGATATCATCTGCACAATGTTGTTATTGATTTACATAGTTGGTAAAAATTGCAAGTTGGTCATTATTTTCATGTGGTTAGTGTTGTATACTTGCATTTTGATATTTCGGGGCTTTCATACTTCAACATTAAAAATAATTTACCATAACTATGGAAAATGAAGAAATTTATGTTGATGAGGTTTCCGAGGTCTACGGTGAAGCCAGTGAACTTATTAGTGATAGTGAGACAGATAGTGATGTAATAATGCAATGTAAATAAAGAAATAAAGAAATATATTTGGTTTACAATATGAATAAAAATGCAAAAACAGAATTCAATCAGAGTGGTGTCTAAGGCAAATACTGGATATATCTGCAACTTTCAGCTGTATTGTGAAAAAGGTGACAATTTAGAAAAGACCATTTCACTTGTGCTTAATGACAGAAGTTTGCAGCAACCAGCTGTAAACTTTATTTTCACCTCCTTTCAGTATTAGGAAAGTGAAAATTTTTTCAATCATAAATGTGTTAATATTGCTTATTTTGAAGCCAGTGCTTGTTTAGCTGCTAGAGAAAAAAGAAAAACCTTGTGGCTGTTAGAATATAGTTTATTCCAGCCGGGTGTGGTGGCTTATGCCTGTAATACCAACACTTTGGGAGGTGGAGGTGAGAGAATTGCTTGAGCCCAGGAGTCGAGACCAGCCTGGGCAACATAGCAAGACCTTGTCTCTACAAAAATATTTAAAAAGTAGCTGGATGTTGTGGCACGTGCCTGTGGTTCAGGCTATTCAGGAAGCTGAAGTGGGAGGATTACCTGAGCCCAGGAGGTTGAGACAGCTGTGAGCCGTGAGTGTGCCACATACTCCAGCCTGGGCAACAGAGTGAGACCCTAACAACAGCAACAACAAAAAAGAACATAGTTTATTCCTTAAGTGTAGGGGTGCATGACTTAGCCCTTGCCTGGATGGCACGGCCTTAGAGACTGTTTATAATTCGGTGTCTTAGTGCCACAAAGCATCTGTTCTGTCGGTCTTAATATCTCTATTTTAACATTCAGGCTGCTCAATTGTGGTGTCTGAGTCACAAAAGAGAGGGAGCATAACAAGGCATGTCTGACCTCCCATTCCGTCATGACTGGGAGCTAAGTTTTGTTTGTTTTGTTTTATTTTGTTTTGTTTTGTTGAGTCGGAGTCTCACTCTCTTACCCAGGCTGGAGGGCAGTGGCATGCTTATGGCCACCGCAGTCTCGATCTGCTGGGCTCAGGTGATTCTCCCACCTCAATCTTCCAAGGAGCTGGAACTACAGGCATGTGCCACCACACCTGACTAATTTTTCTTGATTTATTGTAGAGATGAGGTCTCGCCAAATTGCCCAGGCTGGTCTCGAACTTGTGGGCTCAGGCAATCCTCTCACCTCAGCCTTCCAAAATGCTGGGATTATAGGCATGAACCACTGTGCCTGGCCCAGGGAATTAAGTCTTGAAGGTTCTTCTGGGGTCCTTTCAGTTGGGAGACTTAGGGTTTTATTTTTAGTTTACACAAGACTGAAATCATCATGTCAGCCAGGGTAGCCATTTCATCTGAGGCTTGAGACCCTCCTCCAAACTCCCTGGTTGCTGGAAGAACTCAGTTTTTCCTGGTTGTAGAACTGAGGTCAAACTTTCTTGGTAGCTGTCAGCAGGGGACCACGTTCAGGTTCCTGAGAGCTACTCACATTCCCTCCCACATGACCTTCTCACAATGCAGCAGCCTTCTTTTCTGGAGGCCAGCAGGAAAATATTCCTCACATGCAGTCCTTCTTAAGCTTTGAATCTGTTTTCTCCAGGAAGAGCCCGGATCTTGTAAAGGTTCACCTGATTAGGCCAGGCCCATGCAGGATAAACTCCCTGGCTTAAAGTCAACAGATTCAGGCCTAAATTCCATCTGCAAAGTCCCTCCATAGGAACACCTAGACTCACATTTGATTGAATGCCTGGAAAAAGGTGTGTACTCAGCAGGCAGTGGGGCTATGAGGGCAGAATTAGAATTCTGCTCACCACAGGGGTCTGCAAGACAGGAGTGGTTAGGGGCTGCAGAAAGGAAGATTTGGGTTTGGCAGAGGTCAGAGGAGGCCAGGGGAGCCAGTGACAGGTGGGTCAGCGACTGTGTTTGCCTCTTCCTCTAGCCAGGTGAGCTGAGTGCTTTCACAGTATCACCAGGAACAGGGACTCACTCAACAGTCCTCTGGTAACGCTGTATTTACTATGAGCATCCACATAAATAGCATGAGTCAGATCTTAGCCAAATGCTCAGGCCTTATAGGAATCTCACAAGTATCAACAACACTCCAAGGCCACTTTGTTAGCAAACAGAATAGTCACACTTTTATTTGTCTGCTGCTTTTTATTTATTGAAGAGGTGAAATATTTGTGTTTCAAAACTCAGAGGCTGAGCATGGTGGCTCACACATGTAATCTCAGCAGTTTGGGAGACTGAGGCAGGAGGATCACCTAAGGCCAGAAACTCGAGACCAACCTAGGCAACAAAGTGAGACCCCATCTCTACAAAAACATTTAAAAATTAGCTGGGCATGGTGGCAGACACCTGTAGTCCCACTATTGGGGAGGCTAAGGCGGGAGGATCACTTGAGCCCAGGAGTTGGAGGCTGCATTAACCTATGATCGCACCACTGCACTCCAACCTGGGCCACAGAGCAAGACTCCATATCAAAAAAGAAAACAAAGTAAAACAAACAAACAAAAGATACTTTGGCTCATGCCTGTAATCCCGCCACTCGTGTAGGCTAAGGTGAGAGGATGGCTTAAGAAAGAAGACCTGGCATTCGAGACCAGCCTGGGCAACTAGTGAGGCTTTGTCTCTACAAAAAAATCAAAAAATTAGCCAGATGTGGTCCCAGCTACTAGGGATACTGAGTGGAAGAATCACCTGAGCCCAGGAGGTCAAGGCTGCAGTGAGCCAGGATTGTCCCACTGTACTCCAGCCTGGGAGACAAAGTGAGACTCTGACTAAAAAAGAAAAAAAAACTTAAACAGGATAGGAGAGGAAATGTTGAGTCTCCCTCCCACCCCAAAACCAGGCATTAAGTTCCTCTCGCCTCAGACAACCAAAGTTCTCAGTTTCTCCTGCACTTTTCTGTGGGGATTTTAGACATATAAATCAAATGCACGTTTTGCACTCCACTCATGGGGTGGCATGTTTTATTCATTGCTGTGCATGTTGAGTTTTTTATTTATTACATTTGTGAGATTATTTGACTACAGTCTACAAAGGGTTTCACCAGTATTTTTTAAAAATAAAATAACATATTTTAGATTCTGTGTACACAAGTGCATGTTTGTTACAAGGCATATTGTATGGTGGTGGGGATTGCGCTTCTGGTGACCCATTTCCCAGATAGTGAACATTATACCCAGTAGGTAATTTCTGAATCCCAGTCCTATTTCTTCCCCACCCCACCTTGTGTTGACAACTATTTTTTGGTCACATTGCATTCTGTTGTGTGAATGTGCGGTCAATTGTCTATCAGGTCCCCTCCTAGTGAGCATTTTGTTTCTGATCACTTGCTAATACAAATAATGTTGCTACAATTTACACATACTTCACTTATCTTCTGCTTGAGTACTCACTTGAGATGTGTACTGGGTCGGATTCATAATTATATGCTGGTAGATATGGGAGTATTTCAACATGCAAAGGAGGGATTCAAAAAACAGGATTATCTTTTGGAGGGTGTGCCCTTTGCAGGACCGGCTTCCGCCACTAGGTAAATGTTCTAGGAACCCATTAGCATCAGTGTATCCATTAGTGTTGCTGTGAGAAGCTGTGTTTGGCTTCAATGAATTTTTTTTTTTTGAGATTCTTTCAACACATTTGCCCATTTCATGATAGGTGATTTACACAAACAACCTGCCCACACACCTGCGCTGTGTTCAGCAGTTTTTTACCAAAAACAGCAGAACCCCTGTCACCCACCCTCCCTATTCATCCTATCTCACCCCAAATGACTTTTTAATAATTTGTTTCCATGGAGGAAAAAAAGTCCTCAAAGGGCAATGTTTTGTCGATGTAGAAGAGGTGAAAAAGATGGCAGAAGTTCTAAAAAGCATCAAAATGGATGAGTTCAAAAAATGTTTTGAGCCGTGGAAAAAGTATCTTGATTGGTGTATTGCATCAAACGGAGGGTACGTTGAAGGTGACTGAAGTTTAAACATGTAAGAATAAATACATAATTTTTAAAATATAAATTTCAGGATTGGGGGGGAATCCCCCTCGTATAGCGGCTATACCTGTTAACACTCTCACCAGCATTATATGAAAATGTATGAGTCCTCACCCCCTCACTGTAAAGTTATTATCAAGCTCTGGGGATTTTTGCCCATCTGAGAGGTAAATGTGATGTCTAGGAAAATTTTTATGTCTTCTTTGCATAAATTTAAGGAGTACAGGTGCAATTTTCTTACATGGATATATTGCTGCATAGTGGGAAAGTCTAGGCTTTTAGTTTAATCATCACCCAAATAGTAAACATCATACCCAATAGGCCATTTTTTTAATCCCTCACCCCCTCAGCCTTCTGAGTCTCCAGGTTGTGTTATTCCACTCTCTATGTCCATTGCTTAACTCCCACTTAAAAGTAAGAACATGTAATATTTGTCTTTCTGCTCTTGAGTTGTTTAACTTAAGATAATGACCTCTAGTTTTATCCATGTTGCTGCAGAAGACATTTCATTCTTTCTTATGGTTAAATAGTATTCCACTGTGTGTGTGTGTGTAGGTCACATTTTCCTCTTTTTTTGAGTTGAAGTCTCACTCTGTCGCCCAGACTAGAGTGCAGTGGCACGCTCCACTCCCAGCCACCGCAGCCTCACCCCACTGGGCTCCGGCCATCCTTCCACCTCAGCCTTCCAAGTAGCCAGAACTACAGGCACGCACTACCACGCCTGGTTAATTTTTGATTTATTGTAGAGACGAGGTCTCACCGAGTTGCCCGGGCAGGTCTCGAATCCGTGGACTCAGGCGATCCACTCGCCTCGGCCTCCCAAAGTGCCAGGATTACAGGCTGAGCCACCGAGCCTGGCCGGTCACATTTTCTTTATCCATCCTTCCACTGATGAATGAAATGAATATCTTAATTTAAGAGCCATTTCTATTTTCACCTGAGAAAACAATTTGTTAATATCCTTGGTCTATTTTTCTATTGGATCATGGATATAGTTATGTTTTTGTGGGAGCTATAATCGGGAAATAGCTTTTTGTCATTATTACCAAAGGTTTGCAAATTTTAGGATACATCAAAATCACCCGGAGGGCTTGTTATTTATTTGTAAACATTTTCTTAGGGAACATCTCAAACTTACATACATACTGCAAAAGTTGAAATAGTATAAATAATGATCAATTACTCTTTATCTAGATACACCTTTGAAAATTTTAGCCAAGATTCCTAAAAGATCTAACAATCAATCTTCTATACCCACAATCCCCCTACTGGTAATATACCCAGAGGAACTCAAATCACTCTATGAAAAAGATACCTACACATGCATGTTTATTGCAGCATTATTCACAATAGTGAAAACATGGAATCCACTGTGCTGCCCATCAAAAGAGAACTGGATTTTTTTAAATGTGGTACATATACAAGATGGAATATTATGCAGCCATAAAGAAGGACAAAAGTATGAACTTCACAGCAACTTGGATGGACTTAGAGCCTATAATATTCTGTGATAGACCTGTGAGTGATCTATCACAGATACAAATAACTGAGCATCACATGTTCACTCATAAGCAGACCTTGAACAATTATCATACTATAAGAAAAGGATTGGCAGTAGTGGGAAGCTCTCAGGCGGGGTGGGGAGGCAGGACTGGCAGTAGTGGGAATCTGTCAGGGGAAGGGGGCACACCTCATCAACAAGCACAATGAACATCTGTGTACCTAACCCTGAATTTTACCCCACATCTTTAAAATAAAACTTTTTTTTTTTAAAAGAAAAGACAATTTTAGACAAGTGCAGTGGTTTGCTGCCTGTAGTCCCAGCTTCTTGGGTGGTTGAGGTGGGAGGATCTCTTGAGGCCAGGAGTTTTAGACCAGCCTAGACAACATAGTGACTCCCTGTCAGAAAGAAAAAGGAAGGAAGGAGGGAGGGAGTGTAAGGGAGGGATGGGAAGGGAGGGAGGGTAGGGAAAAGAAAAGAAGGAGGGAGGGAAGGAGGAGAGAGGAAGAAGGAGCTTAGCTCTGTTTTCCATTTTTTTAATCACTTGCACATTATCTCTCTCCCTACTCCCTCCTCCGTCCCTTCCCCCTTTCCCTTCTGCTTCTCACTCCTCCCATCTTTCTCCTTTCTCCTCTAGTTACACTGAAGTGGGGAATTAGTAGTATTTTTCCCCCTTTCCCTCATAGCTTTAAGATGATTTGCAAAAAGAGGTGGACAAATGTGAATCTTAAGCTACCACTATCATCAAATAAATTTTCTTTTTTTAATCAAGGATCTGGTTCTCTGTTTACAAGGATTAGTGTCCAGTGGGTTGCTGGATTGAAGCAAGCAGTGTCTGGGATAGGAAGTTGACAGTTGAACACTGAGATACAAATTCTGTCACATGGCATCATGTAATGGGGACAGAGGATGGTGTTCAGTGTGGAGCTTTGCACCTACCCAAGCCTCACATATCAACCTGTAGGCTTTGTTAGGCAGAAAGGTCAAGAGAAAAACAAACCCTTGAGGGGCCCACGGCTTTGTGTTGAGTAAGGACTCTTTCTTTATCCATCAGTCCTCCCAGTGGCTGAATCCATCAGTTCAGAATCTCATCATATTCCAAAAGTATGAATTTAAGAGTATCTTATCCACCAACTTCTCAAATTTACCTGGCTCCTTTATTCTTGAATTTGCTAAGCCAAAAATAAAAATGGTAAAGTCATTACCCTGGAGCAGGAAAGCACAACTGTGAACTTCTCTTTGCTGGGTCCCAGGAGGAGGATCCCGTGCTGACTGTCATCACTTATGTGAGGCTGGGCCTCTCCCTGCTATGCCTCCTCCTAGCAGCCCTCACCTTCCTCCTGTGCAAAGCCATCCAGAACACCAGCACCTGGCTGCACCTGCAGCTCTCACTGCCTCTTCCTAGCCTACCTCCTCTTCCTCACGACCATCAACAGAACTGAACTCAAAGTATTGATGGTGGTGTCCCAAAGTACTCCCTTTCTTGCTCCAGGGAATGCTGGCTCATGGAGTGATGTTGCACTGGATACCTTAAAAAAATAGCCTTGAGTCTTGGAGAAGGTTAGGAGAACTCTGCCAATTTCACATTGCCTGACTCAACTAGAAAACATACCTTCTTGGTACAGTTCAATCTACCCCTCGGAATTCTCCCAGTGGCAGCATACAGGAGAGGTCCTGGGCACACTCAGACCTTACTGTTCTGGGTGTCTTTTTCTCCTCCCCCCGGGGGTGTGCATCACCATCGCTGGTGCCTTGCACTACCTCTACCTGGCCTCCTTCCCCTGGATGCTGCTGGAAAGCCTGCACCTTTTTCTCACCACTTGGAACCTGATAGTGGTCAACTATTCAAGCATGAACAGACTCATGAAGAAGCTCGTGTTCCCTGTGGGCTATGGAGTCCCGGCTGTGATTGTGGCCATTTCCGGAGCATCCAGGCCTCACCTTTATGGAACTCATGGCCGGTAAATGTAAGCTTCACTCATCCCTATCTTCTCCAGCATGGCCACAGCCGCCACTATGACCAATGCAGCATTTTAGTTATGCCAGAGCATAATATGCAGAGAGACACTAAGTAATAATTCCTAGGGCATCTTTCTGGTAGAACAGTATACTAAGTAAGGAGACTATGTTTAAATCTTTGTCCTTGAAGTAGCAAGGATGAAATTTTTTGTAAGTGCTCAGGACATTTTTTTTAACTTAACCTACCTTATCCAAATCCTGTAGGATACTTCCATTTTTCATCAGGTCACGTAGACCTGATTGGAATGACCAAAATAATTGCTATTGTCATAGTTAAGATTTACAAGGTGCTTCTTTGTGCCAGGCATTTTTCTAGATAGGTTGTTGTTGTTGCCTAATTGTACTAAAATCTAAAAACTTCAAGACAATGTTGGCTAGACAAGTAGACAACTTTGTCTTGTTCCTGAACTTAGAGAAAAAGCATTCACTCTTTCCTCATTAAAGTATGATGTCAGCTAAGGATTTTTCACAGATACCCTTTTTCAAGTTGAGGAAATTCTTATCTATTTCTAGTGTGTTGGGTGCTTTGATGATGAAAGAGTGTTTGATTTTGTCAAGTGCTGTTCAGAATCTATTCAGGTGATCATATAATTTTTATCCTTTCTTCTACTCATATATGTATTACTATGACTGCTTACTTAAATATTAAACCGGTCCTGCATTCTTGAGATGATTGCCACTTGGTCATGGTGCATAATCCCTTTTTTAAAAACTTTTCATAGAGTCAAGGTCTCACCATGCAGTGCAAGCTGGTGTCAAACTCCTGGCCTCAAGCAATCCTCCCACTTCAGCCTCCTAAAGTGCTGAGATTACAGGCATGAGCCACCATGCCCAGCTTGCATAATCCTGTTTATGTACTGCAGGATTTGGTCTGCTAGTGTTTTGAGAAATTTTACACTCATATTTGGAAGAAATTTTCCTCTGCAGTTTTATTTTCTTCCAATGTCTTTTTCAGGTTTTAGTATCAAGGTGATGCTGGCCTCGTAGAATGGTTTGGAAAGTGTTCCCTTCTTTTCTATTTTTGATTTTATGGAAAATTGGCATTAATTTTTCTTTAAATGTCTGATGGAACTCAGTGAAGCCATTTGGGCTTGGGCTTTCCTTTATTGGAAGTTTTCAAATTATTAATTCAATCTCTTTACTTATAGGTCTATTCAGATTAGTTCCTCTTGAGATAGTTTTGGTAGTGCATCATTCTAAGAATGTGTCCATTTTATCTAGATTATCGAATTCATTGTCAGAATTGTTTGTAGTCCTATAATATCTTTTATACTTTTGTAAGGTAAGTATTAATGTACCATCTTTCATCTCTGATAATATTGAGTTTTCTCTCCTTATTTATTGGTCAGTCTAGTAAAATTGCCAATTTTGTTGATCTTTTCAAAGAATCACTTTTTTGTTTCATTCACTTTCTCTAATTTTTGATTGTTTTATTTGTTTCTACACTAATCTTTATTATGTTCTTCATGCTAGATTTAAGTTTAGCTTGCTCTTCTCTTTTCTTAAGGATGAGACTATCGATTAAGATTTGTATGCATTTTTGAGATAGGCACTTACAGCTATGAATTTTCCTCTAAGCACTAAAATAGCTTCAATCTGCAAATTTTTTATGTTGTATTTTTGTTTTCACTTATCTCAAAATATTCTCTAATTTCCCTTGTGATTTCCTCTTAGACCTATTTGTTATTAAGGAGAGTCTTGTTTAATTTCTACAAATTTCCTTCTGTGTGGATTTCTAATTTCATTCAACTATGGTCTGAAAAAATAGTTTGTATGATTTCAATCTTTTGAATTATATTAAGGCTTCCTTCAATGCCTAACATATAGTCTATCCTGGTGGCCATTTCTTGTGTGTTTGGGAATAGTGTATATTTTGCTGTTGTTGAGTGGAGCATTCTATACAAATCTGTTAGATCTACTTAGTCGTTGAATTGTTCAAGTATTTTATTTTCTTTTTTATCTCCTGTCTCATTATTCTGTCAATTACTAAGAGTAATGTTGTATTAGTTTCCTGGGGTAGCTGTAAAAAATTACCACAAATTTGATGGCTTGAAATAAAAATTTATTCTCTCACAGCTATGGAGTCCAGAAGTCCAAAATCAAGGAATTGGCAGGGCCACAATCCCTCTGAAACCTCTAGGAGAGAATCTTTCTTTGCCTCTTCCAGCTTCTGGTGATTCTAAACAAACATTCCTCAGCTATGGTCTGCATAACTCCAGTATCTGCCTCTGTCTTCCCTGTGCTTCTGTATTGGAAATCCCCTTCTCCTTATAACCGTTATAAGGTCAAAAGTCATTGGAATTAAGACCAATTGGAATTTTGGACTCTAAATGTAAGATGATCTCATATCAAGATCCTTAATTCAGTTACATCTGCAAAAACCCTATCTCTAAATAAGGCCATAATTTCAGATAGCGTGAATTAGGAATTGGACACATCATTTGGGGGCCACTATTTAACTACAGAGGGATTGAAAGCTTTAATTATTGTTGTTGAATGTCTGTTTCTCTCTTTAATCTGTCCAGTTTTGTTTCATGTAGTAGGTACTCTGTTGTTTGGTACATATATGTTTATAGTCATTATATCTTTCAGTTGGATTGGCCTTATTATTACAAAATGTTTTTATTTGTCTTTAGTAATAAGTTTGCCTTAAAATCTATGTGGTCTGATATTAATATATCCGCTTCAGTTCTCATTTGTTTCCTGCTTCTTTTTGCTCTCAACCTATTTGTGTCTTGGAATCCAAAATATGTCTCAAGTAGAAAGCATATAATTTTTTGTCCATACTATCATGCTCTAACTTTTGATTATGGTGTTTAACAAATTTATACTTGCTGTAACAGTTGATAAGGTAGAATTTATATCCTCCATGTTACTATTTCTTTTCTATATATCTTATATACTTTTTACTACTGTTTCTCATTTTCTGTTCATCTTTGTGTTGAGTGGATATTTTCTTATTCTCATATTTTTATTTGAAAATGTTTATATCAGTGCAATGAAAATAAATTTTAGACACTGGATGTCATTAGTTTAGATATCTTCAGTTTATTATAAAAGACATGAAAATTATTTACATGATGAAATATTTCACAACTTCAGTGGAATGGGCAGTTTCATGTTGATGCCATTTCAACAGCATTTTGCTTCAGTCCACATACTTTCCAAGAATGTCGCCATCACTAAATAAGAAATAATCCTTGTTGTCTAGAACTACTTTGGTGCTTCCATATTCTGTGAGAAGAACTTTATCTCCAGCTTTCACACTAACTGGTTGAATCTCTCCGGACCCTTTCCTTTGATGCCTGAGCCCATGGCCACTACTATCACTTGCAATAGCTTTCCCTGAAACTTTTCTAAAAGCATCATGCCTCCCTTGTGTACAGTTTCAGCTGTACTCCTTTCAACCAATACCTGGTCAAACAGCGGAAGAAACTTTCTAAATGCTTGTCCTGCTATGGCTCCCACCTGCTAGTTCCAGCTCTCATGCTCTAAAATAAAATTATACATTGAAACACAAGATACAGCTAAATGAGTATTACTGATAACTTTGTACATTTGCATCTTTACAAACCAGAAGTTGATTAGCAAGGGGTCCACAGTACAGATGAGATGCAGACAAAGGTGGGTCATCATTTCAAATGTTCTCTCTCCCCATATGGGTCCTTTTGTGAACAGTGAGTGAGGAGTTGTGCCTGAAGGCCTTCGCACACTGATTTACATTGATAGTAAATGTACATGTGTGCATTCTCACATGTACAATGAGATGCGAAGATTGACTGAAGGTTCACTCACCTTCTTGGCATATGTAGGGCTTCTTGCTACTGTGAGTCCTTGCATGTTTCCTGAGGGAGGAGGGCTCACTGAAGGCTCATTCACACTCCTGATATGCATAGGGCTTCTCTCCAGTGTGAGTCCACATGCAATTCTTTTTTTTTTTTTTTTTGAGTTGGAGTCTCACTCTGTCGCCCAGCCTGGAGTGCAGTGGCTGCTCCTGGCCACCGCAGCCTCGACCTGCTGGGCTCCGGTGATCCTTCCGCCTCAGCCTTCCAAGTAGCCAAAATTACAAGCATGCGCTACCATGCCCGGCTGATTTTTTGATTTATTGTAGAGATGAGGTCTCGCAAAGTTGCCCAGGCAGGTCTCGAACCCGCAGGCTCAGGCAATCCACCACATGTGATTCCTAGGGGTTGAGATATGACTCAAGACCTGATCACAAGCCTGCACTCATACAGTTTCTTTCCCATCTATATTCTCTTGCGTACATTCAGGTGTGTACTTGTCCAGAAGGGCTTGCCATATTGGTTGTGTTCATATGGTTTCTCTCTGGTGAGAGTTCGTAGGTGTGTCTTCAGTGACGAGTGTTCCTGGAAGGCTTTCCCACACTGGCTGCATTCAAAGGGCTTCTCTCCAGTGTGAGTTCTCACATGGCTCCTAAGGGAGGATGGCTGATTGAAGGCTTTCCCACAGTCTTTACATGCACAGGACTTTTCTCCTGTGTGGTTTCTCTGGTGCAAAATCAGGTTAAAGTTCCTCGTGAAGGTTTTCCCACACTGACTACATTCAAAGGGCTTCTCTCTGGTATGTGTCCTCACATGTTGGCTCAGATTTGAAGAATATTTGAAGGCTTGCCCACATTCTTCACATTCAAAACATTTCTCTGTGGTATGAGTCTTCTCATGTCTGATGAGGTCAGAGCTGTATCTGAAAGATTTCTCACATTTATTGCATGCATAGGTTTCATCCCCACTACAGATCTTCTCAGGTATAATTAGGTGAGCACTCTGAAAGAAGGAATTTCTACTCTCTTGACATTCTAGGGAGCCTCTCCAACAAGAATTCTCTGGTACTGAAAAATCAATTCCATGCCATTGAAAGATTTCTCAAGTTCATCAACATTATAGAGTTTTCCTCCTGACTGAAGTTTGTCCTGTCAATTAAAGAAAATGTGAAAAACAAAGGCTTTATTACATTAATAGATGTTCTCCCTCATGTGAATTGAATGTAGGAGAAAGATGTTCCTATACCTGGAGGCTTTACCATTTTAGTGAGTCCATACTGTTTCTACCCAGAGTTCTTTCAAGTGGAATGGGGGAATGTTCTGCCACAAAGAGCTGTCTTTTCATTACTCTCATGGAGCATCTTAGATGCAGAGATTTTCTGAATTGTTTAAGGCTAAACTAAGTTTTAAACACTCAATTTCTGTGTCACATGTGTGAAAATGATTACTTGTGGAAATTCTCTGAAGACTCGAGTCTTGATCTTTGTTTAGAGTTTTCTGCTAATTCATGGCATTCACAGACCCTCTCCCAAGAAACTGCTTTTGCCTGGCCAGGCACTATTTGCCTCCAACTCTCTTGGTTCTTGTGCTGCCTCTCTAACCTACTGCAACCCCAGACTATTTCTACTACAGAGGACCAAGAATAATCCCTGGTGAACCTTATTCTTTTCGTGTCAATACTCTGGATCTCTGCAAAAATATCTTGTCTATGAATTGATTCTTTGGGTTGAAAGAGAGTCACCACAGAGGCCAGGTTCCTGTAGTTTTCCAGCATCACATCTCTGTACAGGCTTCTCTGAGTAGAGTCCAGAAACACCTATTCTTCTGGGGTGAATACAATGGCCACATCCACAAAGGTAACTAATTCCTAAAACAGACAGCCGGCCTGTCAACCAGAGACCACCCCTATCAGTACTCCAGAGGATGGCAGAGGATGGCAGTCCTGGGGAAGGGAGGTCCTGTGCAGAGGACTTTCAGACAGGGTTCTGAGGTGTCCCAGAACCTGCCCCTCTGCTCAGGGATCAGAACTGAACTTGTTTCTCTCTACTCTTCCTAAGTGAGAATAACAAAAGACTGTAACTAACATCAAAAGGCCTCTGTTAATTGAAAGGACTTATCTATTGACAACTAGTCAGGAAGTTTTTTTCAGATTTATCCTGCTCTAGCTCCAGGATCCAGCAGAACCTGAGAATGTTGCAGGCAGAAAAGAAACGGCTGGGAAATGACTGAACTCGTTGCTCAATGAGAACATGAAAGCCTTGAAACAAGGACAGCTCACATCCTTGCTTTGTTTTTCTTCCTGGCATGCAGCAGCCTGAGGAAGATCTGAATGAGGGGTGGGATCTCAGCCCAGGCTACCCCTCACCCACTACAAGAGGCCCAGCTTCTAAAAGCATGAAGAACAGTTTGTGGGTGTAAAAGATCCAGATGGGTCACGGGGGCCAAGTCTGGAAACAGCAGTGTCCTTTTAGAGCAACAAAGATGCCTTACTTACCCGTGAACAGGTGGTGGGCAATCCAGGAGCCATGGCTTCCTTCTCTATGCTGTCTTCCTGGAGTCAGGCAAGGTCTTGTGCAGGCAGTGCTAGGGAGAAACAGGAGGCGTGAGGTCAGTAACTGGCCAGTAAGCACATTTGCAGGCCCCAAGGTTGCCCACCTTGACTGAGTGACCACATGTGCATACACATGTGCACATGCACACACTCACAGGGACACATACACAGGTGCACATACACATGCCCTCGCACACACAGGCACACATACAAACATGCACATATGCACAGAGAAATGCATGCACTTGATCTTGTGCACACATGCACACATGCATGCACACAAGTATGCACACACACATGCATTCACACAAGCATGCAGTCACAGGGATATGCATTCATACACTGTTGTACATACTTGCATGCATGCACACTCACATAAACATGCACACCTATACACACACAGATATATAACATGTACACATATGCATGCAAATATACATGCACACGCAGACTATCACATGTGTATACACATGTCCCTCCATTCCAAATCCCAAGACCCACGGCCCTTAATTCACCAGGAGAATCCACAGTGCCTGCAGCAACCGCCACACAGCCCCAACTTAGCTCTGGGACAGCTCTTCCTCCTTGGCTGCCCGGCTCCTTCCTCTCCCCACTCTGCAGGGTTATTACCACCCCCAACTCACCCCAAGTAGGCAGGGGACAGAAAAACCACTACCACCCTGGAAGTCTGTCTGAAAAGGTAATGCCCTTCCCACCTGCCTTCAAGTTGATACTGTCCCTCCCTCCACACAAGCAAGTGACTCCCTGGTCATCCCTCATCCCCGTCTCACCCCACCCTCCCTCCTGACAGGACCTTTCCCCTCAGTATTAAAACTGACCTATCCCCAATCCCTGAGCCCGTAGGTGAATTTTCTGGGGCTGCCATAACAAAGTATCACAAACTGAGTGACTTAGAACCACAGATATTTATCCTCTCACAGTTCTGGAACCCGGGAGTCCAAAATCAAGGTGTTGGCAGGGCAACACCTCCCCTGAGACTCTGGGATGACTCCTTCCTCGCCTCTTCCTGGCTTCTAATGGTGGCTGTGGATATTTGGTATCCCTTGGCTTGTAGATCACTCCAAGCTCTGCCTCCACCATCACAGGCAGACACTGGAGAGATGCAACCACAAGCCAAGGAACTCCAGGACTACAGGCCACCACCAAACTCTGGGAAGCAGCAAGGAAGTATTCTCCACCAGCGCCTTCAGAGGGAGCATGGCCTTGCCAACACCTTAATTTTCAACTTCTGGTATCCAAAACGGTGAGAGAGAAATTTGTTGTTTTAAAACACAAACAAAAATCTCATCACCTTCTTCCCAAATCCTGCTCTCCTTGATCTCAGGAAGATCCCTGTCTCTGATCAGAAATCTCACCCCTTGGACACAAGCATGGTGGCGCAAGCCTGTAGTCCCAGCTACTTCGGAGGCTGAGGCAGAAGGGTTACTAGAACCCAGCACTTTGAGTCTACAGTGAGCTATGATCACACTACTGCACTCCAGCCTGGGCAACAGAGAGGGATCCTATCTCTAAAAAGTCTTTAAACTTTTTTATTAAAAAAAGAAATCTCATCCCCCCTACCTCAACACTCTACAGACCCCAACAATTAATCAAAATAGTGATATAGCTTCTTATAAAGTGTGAGTGTTCCTAACTGCCTCCATGTGCCTCTGGTGACTTCCCTGAGGCCAGTCCTCCTCCCAGGTGCTGGAGGGTTCTGTTAAGATCACGGGCGCATTTTGCACCACTCACCTAAATACATCACTCCCTCCCAGTGGCCTTAGAACATGGGTCAGTGTTCTTTTCCCACACCAAGCCCACTCCTTCTCCAATCAGCTCTCGCCTATCCACCTCCCTCTGCTTCCTTCATGTTGCCTTCCATGGCCCTGGACACACCAGGCTCTCTGCTCCCAGGGGATTTTACTGATGTTGTTTCTAAGCCTGAAATCCTCTCTCCAAACCTCCAAACAGCCCCACAGTACTGGGAAGCTAAATGGTACTATAATTATTAGGGTCTAAGTTGATACCACCCCTCTATCCACACAAGTGACTCCCTGGTAATGTGACTTCCTGGTCAAGTGCCATCCTGGTCAATGTGGCAATGTTTGGTACTGGGTCCCTTTACAGAATACCAAAGACTAGGGTACTTAATGAGAATCTGCTTCTCACAGCTCTGGAAGCTGGAAGTCTGAGATCAGGGTGCCAGCATGGTCTGGTTCTGATGAGGGCTCTCTTCCTGGCCTGCAGAAGGCCACCTTCTGGCTGTATCCTCTGTAGAGACAGAGCTCTGGTGTCTCTGCCTTTTCTTTCTTGCAAGACAGGAGTCCCCAGCCCCTGGGCCATGGACCAGTACTAGTCCCTGGCCTGTTAGGAACTCAGCTGTACAGTAGGAGGTGAGAGGAGCTCTGTCTTCTGTCAGATTAGTGGTGGCATTAGACTCTCATAGGAGCATGAACCCTATTGTGAACTGCAAGTGGCCTAGGTTACATGCTCCTTATGAGGATCTAACACCTGATGATCCTCCCCCGATCAACCCCGGTCCATAAAAAAAACTGTCTTCCATAAATCTGGTCCCTGATGCCAAAAAGGTTGGGGATGGTTGCGCTAACGATACCAGTTCTATCAGATCAGGGCTCCAACCTA
Organism: Carlito syrichta; assembly: GCF_000164805.1. Classification (NCBI taxonomy): domain Eukaryota; kingdom Metazoa; phylum Chordata; class Mammalia; order Primates; family Tarsiidae; genus Carlito; species Carlito syrichta. The sequence continues at coordinate 32,149 of NW_007257590.1, forward strand.
TGACCTCATTTAACCTCAGTCACCTCCTTAAAGGCTCTACCCCTAATATAGTCACATGGAACACTTCAACATCAACCTGTGGGGAGGGGAGCACAATTCAGTCCACAGCATCTACAGACATTTTGCTTGTCACAACTCAGGTGGGGTTATGAGCTTAATTGTGTCACTCCAAAAATTCATATGTTGAAGTTCTAACCCTGCTATCTAGAATGTAACCATATTTGAACAGAGGGTCTTTAGAGAGGTAACACATTAAAATGAGGTCAGTAGGGTGGGCCCTGATCCAATATAACAAGTATCCTTATAACAAAAGAATATTTGGACAGAGACATGTACAGAGGGAACACCATGTGAAGACCCAGGGAGAATACAGTTGCCTACAAGCCAAGGGGAGAGGTCTCAGAAGAAATCAACCCAGTTGAGGTCCTAGGCTGCTGGCCTCCAGAACTGTAAAACAATATAGTTCTGTTTTTAATCCACGTGGTATGTGGCACTTTGATACGGCAGTCCTAGAAAATTCAGCCCAGGGAAGATGCTTCTGGCATCTACTGGGCTCAGGCCAGGGATGCTGCTCAGCATCCTACAAAGCACAGATGGTCCCCACCACAGAGAATGATCAGGCTCCAATGTCAGTATGCTGTGGTTGAGAGACCCTGGTCTGAGCTTAAACATACATCCTTTCCCATAGTTCTCCCCTGTCACCTAAGACCAAGTCCTCATGTAACATGTGTCCATTGTACCCTGGCCTTCATTTCAAAATCTGACCACCCAGCCTGACTGTGAGCTCCACAGGGGAGGGGTCAGTGCTTTCTTTGCGACTATTTCCCAGTCCCCATCTCACCACAGGACAACAGTCACAGCCCTTTCAAGAAGTAACAAGGAGGCAGAGGCCAGCCCAGAAGGCTTACCAAAAAAATACTGAAGAACAACACACAACCTATGTCTAAGAATTGCCCCAGTCAATACTATGACACAGATTCCAGATGCAAAAGTAGATGACATTTTTAAGAAACAAAATTTATTATTATTATAAGGCAAACGTGAAAAAATAAATACCTTGCTATTAAAGTTAAAACATTATCTGTCTTTTAGAATTAGTTTTTTCCCACTTCTCAGGAGAAGTGACTTTGAACTTCATTTTTAAGAGGCTCAGTTAAAGCACAGGCCATTTATAGTAAAAATCAGTTGTAATTTTTAAACTCAAAATAATTGTGTATTCAAGAATTTCACTTTGCCCAAAGATAGGTTTAGGCTTTGCTGTAGCTGAGTGGCCCTCTTTTTCTTAACAGAAAGATCTGTACCTGAAATGCCTCCCCTTGCACAAATGAGGCAGTGCTTTCCATATCTCTCCTTGGGGTGCTGTGGCAGTGTCTGCAGTGGGAGGAAGTGCAGGCAGGATGAGATTTGAGTTCCCAGACAGAACACAAGGACTGTGGGACCCTCTGGCTGCGTGTTCCACACAGTACTCACTCACCAGAAGCCTCAGTCACCCATGCATCACGGTGGTCCAGCATGTGTACCAGCATTGCCAGCCTCTGTATCTGCAAGGCCACCTTCAGTCCCTGAAAGAAGCGGTATACACATATACCTTGTCGACATTGACCTAAGCACAGCTAATCATTGTGATAGAACTTTGACTCCAAATTTAGAGAGGGTGCCTAGGCAGGGAGGGAGAGGTCGCATACTCTGAGGAGGCTCCAGCAGTTGAGAAAAGCTGTAACCTGGTCAGGCACAGTGGCTCACGTCTGCAGTTCTAGAACTTAGGAGGCTGAGGCAAGAGAATTGCCTGAGCCCAGGGTTCAAGACCAGCCTGGGCAACGTGGAAGGACCTTGTCTTTACAATAAATCAAAAATTAGCCAGGTGTGGTGGTGCAGGCCTGTAGTTCCAGCTACTTGGAAGGCTGAGGTGGAAGGATCACCTGAGCCCAGCAGGTCAAGGCTGCAGTAGCTGTGAGTGTGTCACTGCACTCCAGCCTGGGTGACAGTAAGACTCTGACTCAAAAAAGAAAAAACAAATGGAACAGGACATGGTGGTGGCTGGAAGGTCCCTGTGGTGAGGGGTTGAAACAGGGGCAGGTGGGAGAAGGTCCCTTCTCCTCAGGGCAGGGGACAGATGCCTTAAGGCATCCCACTCATATACTCTCTGCCTGGGTAAGGAAACATTGGGACCTGAGTTAAGACGTCTTCACCAGCCTGCACATTCCTTGTCCAGCCCTCAGGACAAGGGATCTCATGGTTCCCGTTGGCTTCAAGGTCATGGAAGGACTGAGGCTGGGGGTGGAAGGAAAGGCTGGAGGAATAAAGGCTGGATAGGGAAGGAAGGGCCCAGGGTCCAGGATCCAACCAATTCCCCAGGACTTACCGTGGAGCCCGCCAGCACTCTGGGGACAGTTGCATTCAATGAAGAAACAGACTCCACTAAACCGAACCCACAGCCTGAGCCTCCTATACAACCCAACTCCCAGTTGTAGTTTCCAGGTGCCCACTTCCTCTGCCAGCCCTCCCCAGTTCTACAGACACTCCACACTCCAGGCCCTCCCGGCTGGGGCTGATGCCCTCACAGCAAACCATCTCCCATGCTTACTGCATATCCTGGAGACCAAGGTGACTCCTGGTCTCCTTGAGTTGATGGCTGGTCCCCTTGAGTCGATGGTGCCCCCCTCTCTCCCATTGAGGGCCCGATCTGCATCCTCAGGAACAGCCCCAACCCCTAGGAAAAGACACGAGGGTACTGAGCAGGACAGAGGCAGCACTGTGGCTGATCTTGGCCTGAGAGACCTTTGGTTTTGAGGTTAGCACTGGCAGAAGTCAAGGCACTTGGGCGTGGTATCTGGTAGCTTCAGACCTGGTGACCTCCCCCCACCCCAGTCTGCTATAGGCACCAGCCACAACCAGTGAGGGTCTCCAAGGACTGATCACACTGCAGATGTAGATACAGACCTGACCTCTTTCTGGTCCTGGGCGGCCCCGGCTGGAGGTTAGGACATAGTCCCCATAGACACTGAGACATTTTACTACAGAAAATTAGGGTATGTGCAAAGGACAGCCATGTGAAGAGGCAGCAAGAAGTCATAGAGAGAGGCCTCAGGAGAACGCAACCCTGCCAATACCTTAATCTTGGACTTCCAGCCTCTAGAACTGTGAGAAAATAACATTTCTGATGCTTAAGCCACCCAAAGCCAAATCAGAGAGAAAGGTCAGTAGCCCTTGGCTCTGAACTTGAAGGCTGTCCTGTGTTTTCTCAGATCTGGGTTTGTCTACATGGTGTCCATCATTCACAGGGCCAAACTGGCGGCCAAAGTTGCTTCCAACTCCCCTGTGATCCAGGGCCCACCACCCTGGGTCAACTTCTTAGCCCACTCTCACATCCAGTCTAAATTCCCCTTCCTTAAAAATCCCATAGGGTTGGGTGCCTGACCACCAGGGACAACTCCCAGCCCCCAAGGTCTACTGGAATTATTAAACTGGCCACTCCTAAGCTGTTGACCCTCCCCTGCCTCACCTTCCCCATAGAAACCCCAACAAAGGCTGTGGCCGGGGCTCTCCCCCTACTCCTTGCTGCCTCCAAGCTGACCCGGTGCTTCCCCACATGGGCCTGAGTGGCAGGTATGCCTTGTCCTCACAGGAAATGTAAGGAATAAAAATCTTCCAATGACATTGGCCTTTCTGTGTCATCATCAAAATCCTGCAGGCACATTTTGAGAAAATGATGGCATCAGAATCATTTTGACACAGATCATTTCCCTTAAAGGAACTGTTTTTATGCATTTAGCCAATTTGTTCTGCAAATATGCTTTGGGCACTGCTAGTGTGGGCCCTGGGGATCCAGCAGGAGACAAAAGGGGCAATGCTACAGCCTCAGAGAGCCAGTATCTAGAAGAGGAGGCCATGGCCTTGGGACAGAAGAAAGGCTATGCTTGGAGATGCCCGTTCCTCGGTCTCTCTTGGGACTTTAAAAAAACATTTTTTTAAGAGATGAAACCTCACTCTGTGCAGTGGCCTGATCACAGCTCACTACGGCCTTGAACTCTTGAGCTCAAGCAATCCTCCCATCTCAGCTTCCTGAGTCACTGGGATCACAGATGTGAGCTACCACGCCCAACTTCCTTGCGGCTTTTCTAAGAGCAGTTTCCTGCTCTTTCCTTGCTGGTCCCTCTCCCGGACTAGCTGACAACAGAGGAGGAAGCCATGGGGCCTGTCTGTCCCTAGACACTGGCACTTTTCCATGTAACAGGGAGGCCTCAGAGCTGCCATACAGAATCCCAATGATTGGGACCAGGCCCAGTGACACCCAGCATGGCCCAGAAGGACTAACTGGAGGGTCAGAACCATCAACCCAGGGGCAGGTTATGGGTGCCTCAAGGGGTAGAACCTGGCACCTGAGACTGTGGTGAGGCTTGGATCCAGCTCTCGAAATCCACCTTCACCACTTCCGGGCTGTATGTCATCAGGGATGAACACTTCAGTTCCTCTAACATGCATCCATGAGTGGACCTCCTCTGCCTCACTCAGAACATTCTGGGGCTGCCTGTTTCCTGGGACTCTGAGGCAACAAGAATGCCTCTCCTCCCATCAGGGTGCCCACTGGGCTGGATGTGGAATTCTGTGGAAGGTGCCAGAGCCCTGTACTGAGAAGAGAAAGACCACTGAAAATGGGAGGACACCTGGCCTTCCTGACTGGTTCTCCCTTCCTCCCTCTTGATAGCTCCCACGTCATCAAGAGATATGCAGGAGTGGATGATAGGTGCCTGGAGATGCTTTCCCCAGCACCTTATCCATTCATTCCTTCATTCAGCAAGCATTGAGGGCTACTATCTACTGACAAATAGAATGCTCTGTAATGGCAACCTGGACAATGTAGCAAAACCCCATCTCCAAAAAAATATTTTTTATTTGGCTGAGCATGGAGGCTTATGCCTGTAATCCTATCATTTTGAGAGGCTGAAGCAAGAGGATTGCTTGAGTTCCAGAGTTTGAGGTCAACCTGGGTAACATAGACTTCATCTCTACAAAAACTCAAAAAATTAGCTGGGTGTGGTGACATGCCCCTGTAGTCCCAGCTACTTGGGAGGCTGGAGCAGAAGTATCGCCTAAGCCCAAGAGGTCAAGGCTGCAGTGAGTCATGACTGTGCCACTGCACTCCAGCCTGGGCAACATAGTGACATTACAATTTTTTTTAAAAATTAGCCTGATGTGGTAGCCTCAGTTACTCGGGAGGCTGAGGCAGGAAGATTGCTTGAGTTCAGGAGTTCAAGGTTGCAGGGAGCTATGAATGTGCCACTGAACTTCAGCCTGGGCAACAGAGCAGGACCCTATCTCTGGGGGAAAAAAAGAAAGGAAAAAGAATACTCTGTAATGGGGTTGACCACAACTACCACATCAGATGAGGCCCTGCAACAGTAAAACATTTTCAGACATCAAGGTCTCAAAAACCATGCACACTTTCCCAAGTAGCTGCTGAAGGATGTTATACACCAAAACAAGAGCACAAACCAAGGACAAGGATGATGTGGAGAGCAAGGAGGAATCTCAGCTGCCCAAGAGTCTGTTACAGCTGGGCATGGCCAAGAATTTCAACTACTCTAGGCTCACATCAGGTTGTGCAGAGTTGAGGCTTTTCCATTTTCCAGAGGCTTTCCTGGCAAGAAAAGGAGCATGGGTCTCTACAACATGGGTCACGTCACCCCATCCAACACATGGGCCATCTCTGACACTCTGATACTGCTGCTAATTCATGACACAAGGGAGAGGAGTTGATTGAAAGATCCCACAGACCTCACTGGCTCTGGAATGAACAGGCCCTGCTTGGGGGCGAGGCCTTCTATCCAGACCCTAATCCAGTTCCTACCCCCAAGAACAGGAACTCAGACTTAGGAAGGTCTTGTAGTTTGAGGAGCAGGAACTCAGAGATAAAGGGAAGGTGGGCACTCAGTGTATATTTTCTCGGGCACTGTGAAAGTGCAAGCTGGCTTGGAAGGCTTTTCCACACTGAAAAGGGCTTCCTTCCAGTGTGGGGTCTCAATCGGCCTCCTAAGAGGTGAAGAATCAGCCGGGCTCGGTGGCTCAGCCTGTAATCCCGTGCCTTTGGGAGGCTGAAGTAAGTGGATTGCCTGAGCCCGCGGGTTTGAGATCCACCTGGGCAGCGAGACCTCATCTCTACAATAAATCAAAAAATCAGCTGGGTGTGGTAGCACATGCCTGTAATTCCAGCTACTTGGAAGGTTGAGGCAGAAGGATCCCCGGAGCCCAGCAGGTCAAGGCTGCGGTGGCCGGGAGCGGCCACTGCACTCCAGTCTGGGCAGCAGAGTGCGACTCCAACTCAAAAAAAAAAAAAAAAGAGGTGAAGAATTCTTGACAACCTTCCCACGTTCTTGACAATCAAAGTGGCCTCTCTTCTGCCAGTTTTCTTACTCAGATCCAGGTTTCAGTTCCTCTAGAGCCTGTCCTGCCCACTTTAAATTAATTAGGTGCCTTTTCTCCAGGTGGCATGTGCTCCTGATAAGAGGTAAGTAATGGCCAGGCCTGGTGACTCACACCTGTAATTGCAGCTACTTGAGTGGTTGAGATGGGAGGATGACTGGAGCTCAGGAGTTTGAGACCAGCCTAGGCAACACAGCAAGACCCTGTTTCTACAAAAAATATTTTGTTTTAATTAGCCAAGTGTGATGCTGCACACCTCTAGTTCTAGCTACTCTGGAGGCCAGCAGGAAGATAGCCTGAGTCCAGGAGTTGGAAGCTGCAGTGAGCTATGATCGTTCCACTGCACTCCAGCCTGAGTGACAGAGAAAGATCTCCTCTCTAAAAACAAGAAGGCAAGTGATGGTGGAAAGCTAGCCAACATCTGTGTCGGTGCCCAGGGACCCTCCCTGCCAGAAGCAAGTTCTCGGTGCTGCAAGACATGCCCTGTTGAGGTGGCTCACATTCTTTGAGTGGAGTACGTTGCCGCTCTACCACAGGGCTTTCTCTTACTCAGGAGGCTTCTTTCTCAGGTAATGTTTCTTTTAATTGTGGAGGAGTAAGTCCTATTTCACACACCCAATGTCTGACTCACATTCATAAAAATGTTTACTTGGGGGAACTTTCTATAAAAAGGATCCTGAGCAACAGTCAGTTTGCCCAAATTCAGAAGTCACAGAGGCTCCCCCAGACACTGCCTTCCCTTGAGGTGCCCCTGCCTCCAGCATATCCCTGGCTCCGCACATTGCACATCCCTCCCCCGCAAACATCCCTCCACCTCTCCTGTGAAGGGGACCAAGGATAACCCCGGGGGTCTTACCATCTATGTGTCACTGGATGATCTGTCTTTCACAATATCCTGCATGGAAGTCAACTCCTTGAGTTTAAGTTGAGATTCTCAATCTAAAATAAATTGGAAAAAAATTAATTCCTTTCAGAAAAACATAGTGCTATAAAATGTGAAACCAAAATATATTTGGGGGGGGTTGTTTGTTTTGAAATTGACTCGAAACTTGAGATGATACTAAAAGAGAAGAAGGTTTCCATGAGTAGGCCTGTGTGTAGCAGTCATAGAAATGAGGGCAAAATGAAAGGTGATTTCCTAGCTAAAGAGTTTATAAAGACTGAGACAGATATTTCCAGGAAGGGGATGTTATTAGAAATACAAGTAAGAAGCACTAGGCATGGTGTCTCATGCCTATAATCCCAGCTACTCAGGAGGCTGAAACAAGAGGATCACTTGAGTCCAGGAGTTTGAAACAAGCCTGGCAACATAGCCAGATCCCATCTCTAAGAAAAATTTTTTAAAAAATTAGCTGGGGGAGTTCCAGTAAGATGGCGACGGCAAAGGTGGAATTGTGAGATTCTCCAAACATGAATTCCCAAAAAGACTCTTACTTTTCTTCCCTCACCCCACTGCCCACTCCAGCTGCACTGGTCTGAGGCCCAGGGACCCTTGGTCCCATGCAGGGCAGGATATTGCAGCCCCCAGCTCCTGCTGCTCCACTATACGTGACTCCCACCCACGCGGGAGTCTCAGATCTTGGCTCCCTCCCTGGCTACATCGTCTCGCCCAGCACCCAGCACCAAGCTGCTGGTCAATCAGGGAGGCTCTGGGCACCTGCCCCTCAGAGATACCAGTCCCATTTCTGGCTGAAGTACACTGTGAGGGGCCCAGGGTCACTCTCACCATTCACCACCTGCCCTTTGGAGCTTTGGAGCTCTGGAGCTCTGGGCCCACCCTGACTGAGGCACTCAGCACGTGACCCCATGCTTGTGTAAGGGAACAGCATATCTTAAGGAGGTGCTGATCAGAGACTCTCAGCTCCAGAGGAGGGAACTCCTGACCCCCTCCTCCACCCCAGCCCACTGGTGGCACCCCAGATCCAGCACCCAGCTGTGCAGCTGATCTCCGGTACCTCCCATGCCACCACAGTCCATCATAGTGGATCACCCAGGAACCCAGACTAGCAGAGAGAAAGGATCCGTGAAAGAGAAACTGCCACCTTGGCCATTCTCCAGGCAGAGACTTGCATTGCCCCGCCCACCTATGATCAGCATCCACCTCGGTTCCTAAGATAACATCGCAAAATAGGAGACAAAGCCCCTCTGCTATGCTGAATCAGAGAAAGGCAACTAAGCATCTCAACCTCCCAGGCAGCAGGCTAAAAGAACAAACCCAAGCTACAAGTAAATCTAGCTGTCTGCAATGAAAACAAAGGGGAGAGGCTGGCGATCAGAGCTGAAGAGACTTTAGACACTCAGGAAAGATTCCAGAGCTAGTCTGATTTCTTATTTTGACTTTTGATTTTATCATTTTGACTGTTTTGCCCATTTTTGTTTGCTTTCTGACTTACACTATCTGTTTGTGTTAGGGAAAACGCATTAACCTGATTTTTTCGGTCTGTCTTTGTGTACCTACCAATAGTCTTTAGGGAATTTTGCTTGTGTGTTTTTTTCACTTCTCTCTGGCCTTGTGTCTCTTTTTCACCTGTTACTTGGTATGTATGTCTGTTTTCCCTCTCACTCTTCTCTCTTTCTAACTTCCTATGGACTCCCCCTTCCTCCATTATTTTCCTCTTTTGTACCTCCCTTTGTTCCAGGGACCAAACCTAAATACCGCTGCACAGACAGATTGTAAGGCAGTGGGCAATAGGTTCCAGTGGGCTCATACACCGGTTGGTGGATGCTGGAATCAGCATATAGATTCTGAATCACAGATTCCCCCTCAATTAAACCTCAAAATGGCAAAAAGTACAGCCCACAGCCTAAACTCAAACCTCAAAAGTGAACAAAGCCAAAGGATCCTCATAAGGAGGAACAGGAGATTGCACAAGTGAAGCGAAAGCAACCCCACCTTCCCTGAGAAACAGAATTAAAGAAGGGGAGGGAAAGGGGGAGAGAGAGAAAAATCTACACAAATGAAGAAAAACCAAAAGAAGAACATGGGTCTCTCTGAGACCTCTGGGAGGGCAGACACTGAGAAAACTGACTTCAGAATGCAAACAATGAAGAGCCCCCAGAATGACTGGCCTCAAACTACAAACCTAGATATCAAGACATTAATGGAGAGATTAAAAATAATTGAGTGTAATCCCATACCTTTGGGAGGCTGAGGTGAGTGGATTGCCTGAGCCTGCGGGTTCAAGACCCACCTGGGCACCTTGGCAAGACCTCATCTCTACAATAAATCAAAAACTAGCCGGGCATGGTAGCGTGTGCCTATAGTTCCAACTACTTGGAAGGCTTAGGCGGAAGGATTGCCGGAGCCCAGCAGGTCGAGGTTGCAGTGGCCAGGAGCGGCCAATGCACTCCAGTCTGGCTGACAGAGTGAGACTCCAATTCAAAAAAAAAAAAAGAATTGAGGAGAGACAAGAAGAAACTAGGAATGAGCTGATAACTGAGATAACAGTAACAAAGAATACTGTGAATGAAATAAATAATAAACTGATAAGCATGGAAAGCAGAGTTACCCAAGCAGAAGAAAGAATCTCAGAGCTTGAGGACCAAAATATAGAACTAACCCAAACTGTTAAAAACACAGAAAACAAGCTCAAAAAGACAGAACAAAACCTTCAAGAGATGAGAGATTACTTCCAGAGACTGAACCTAAGAATAATTGGCATTCCTGAGGCAGAAAGTGAGACAGAGACGACACTGGAGCAAACTTTTCATGAGATTATTCAAGAAAACTCCCCTTATCTAATCAGTGATGCAAAAATTCAAAAACAAGAAATTCAGAGAACCCCTGCAAGACAACAAATGAGAAGACCAACTCCTAGGCACATAATAATTCACCTAAACAAAGTAGGTATAAAAGAAAAAATACTAAAAGTAGCAAGATAAAAAGGTCAGATCACCTACCATGGAAGACCGATTAGAATAGCAGTAGATTTATCTGCAGAAACCCTGCAGGTTAGGAGAGTTTGGAGCCCTATCTTCAAAGTCCTAAAAGATAAACAATTTCAACCAAGAATAACCTACCCAGCCAAGTTAAGCTTCATCAGCGAGGGAGAATTAAAATCTTTCCCAGATATCCAATTCCTAAGAACTTACGCTGCCACCAGACCACCTCTACATGAAATACACAGAAGAAAAGAAAAAAAGAGCAACGTTCTTCACAAGAGTACAGGAAAAGGAATAAAATACACATGAACCAACCCCCAAACCAAAAGAAAGACAAAATACTAAGTGGAAGAACAACAACTCTATGAGAACTCTATGATAGGGATGAACTCTCACATTTCAATAATTAGCTTGAATGTGAATGAACTAAATGAACCACTGAAAAGACATAGAATGGCAAAATGGATAAAATACCACCAGGCAACAATATACTGCCTCCAATAGACCCATCTCACTAGAAAGGACTGCCACAGACTCAAAGTAAGAGGATGGGAAACAAATTTTCCAGCCGATGGAACACAAAAGAAAGGAAGAGTCGCAATCCTAATTTCAGACAAAATACCATTTAAGCTATCAAAAATTTAAAAAGATACAGAAGGCCACTACATAATGATAAAAGGTTCACTTCATCAATAAGAAATATCTATCCTAAACGTATATGCACCAAACATAGGAGCGCCAACTTTCATAAAGCAGCTTCTAGGAAAACTAAAGAAAGATATTAACTCTAACACCATCATAACTGGGGACTTTAATACCCCATTCACAACCCTAGACAGATCATCAGGACAAAAAATCAGCAATGAGATCCGGAACCTCAATGTGACTCTGGACCAATGGACTTAATCAATACCTACAGAGCACTCCATCCAATGACCACAGAATACACATTCTACTTATCACCGCACGGAATGTATTCTATGAACGACCACATACTTGGCCATAAATAAAGCAAAGGAAATTTAAAAGGACGGAAATTTTACCATGTACCTTCTTGGACCACAGTGGAATAAAAATAAACATTAACACCAACAAGATCCCCCCAAAACCCACAAAGACATGGACACTAAACAGCATGATGCTAAACAACTCCTGGATCAATGATGAAATCAAAACAGAGATCAAAAGATACCTGAAAACAAATGAAAATGCAGAAACATCTTACCAAAATCTCTGGGACGCCATGAAAACTGTAGCAAGAGGGGAATTTATATCCCTGCAAACACAAATGAAGAAAATGGAAGGATCACAAATTAACAGCCTAACAAGCCACCTAAGGAAGCTGGAAAAGTAAGACCACAAAAACCCTAATTTCAGCAGAAGAATCCAGATCACCAAAATAAAAGCCCAAATCCAGGACATAGAAGACAAAAAGATATTACAAAAAATCAATGAAACAAAAAGCTGATTCTTTGAAAGAATAAACAAGATTGATGGTCACCTACCTACACTGACCAAGAAAAAGAGAGAAAAAACCCAAATAAGTACAGTCAGAAAAACAAAAGATGAAGTCACATCTGACCCTGAAGAAATACAAAAGATCATTAGAGACTACTATGTACATTTGTATGGAAACAAACTTGAAAACCTTAAGGAAATGGAGGACTTTCTGACATCACACAACCTACCTAGGTGGAAACAAGAAGAAATTGAGACCCTAAATAGACCAATAACAATCAAGGAAATTGACTACGTAATAAGAAAACTACCTACAAAAAAAAAAACTACCTACAGATGGCTTTTCAGCAGAATTCTACAAGACGTTTAAGGAGGAGCTGATTCCAATCCTACTGAAGGTATTTCAGGTGATTGAGAAAGAGGGAACCCTCCCCAAATCATTTTACGAAGCTAACATCACATTGATACCCAAGCCAGGTAAAGACCCAACAAAGAAAGAGAACTACAGGCCAATATCTCTGATGAACAAAGATGCTAAAATTCTCAACAAGATCCTAGCAAACTGGATTCAACAACACATCTCAAACATCATCCATCATGACCAAGTGGGCTTCATCCCTGGGATGCAAGCCTGGTTCAACATTCGTAAAACCATAATTGTAATTAAATACATCAACATATGTCAAACAAAAACCACATGATTATATCATTAGATGCAGAAAATGTTTTTGATAAAATCCAGCATCCCTTCTTGATAAAAACCCTCGAACATCTAGGCATATGGGGAACATACCTCAAAATAGTAAAAGTCATCTGTGAGAAACCCACAGCCAGCATACTCCTAAACGAACAAAAATTGGAACCATTTCCCCTGAAAACTGGAACAAGACAAGGATGCCCACTCTCACCCCTCCAGTTCAATATAGTATTGGAAGTCCTAGCTAGAGCAATCAGAGAAGAGAAGGCAAGCAGGGGTATCCAAATAGGAAAAGAGGAAGTCAAGTTATCTCTCTTTGCAGATGACATGATCACGTACCTTGAAAACCCAAGAGAATCTATCAAAAACCTCCTTACACTGATAAAGGCCTTTGGCAAAGTCTCAGGATATAAAATAAATGTGCAAAAGACAATCGCATTTCTTTAAACCAATAATAAACAAACAGAAACCCAAATAAAAAGCACAATTCCATTCACAATAGCCACAAAAAAATGAAATACCTTGGCATCTTCCTTAACCAGAGACGTGAAAAACTTTTACAATGAAATCTACAAAACACTGCTCAAAGAAATCAAAGATGACACAAACAAGTGGAAAAATATACCATGCTCATGGATTGGAAGACTCAACATTGTGAAGATGTCCATCCTACCTAAGGCAATCTACAGATTTAATGCAATACCCATCAAATTACCAGCAACATTCTTCTAGAAAAAACAACACAGGAATTCACATGGAAACACAAACGACCAAGAATAGTCAGAACAATCCTCAAAAAACAAACAAACAAACAAAAAAAAACAAGCAGGTGGTATCACATTACCAGACTTCAAACTTTACTATAAAGCTACAATCATCAAAACATCTTGGTATTGTTATAGGAACAGGCATATAGACCCATGGAATAGAGTCGAGATTCCAGAAGCAAAACCTCAATTTCTCAACCAACTCATCTTTGACAAAGCCTCCACCACCTACCACTGGGGAGAGGAGAACCT